>NC_031952.1:5063413-5190934 GCF_000303195.2 Fusarium pseudograminearum CS3096 | reverse complement strand
ATATATTAAGTCCCTTATAGCACCTTATATTACTGCTATAATAGCATTTAATTATAATATAATATTATTTAAAAGTTATAAAAACTATTTAATTTAAAAGAGCAGATAATAGTTTAATTTATTATTAACCTAAATTTATAAGGATTTCCTTTGTAATAGTATTTTATAGAAGAAATAGCTAATTCTCTACTTATTAACTATAATATATTACCTATTAGTAAGTAATAAGCTTATAACTTTATTAAGTAATAACTAAAGCTAAAGATATATATCTTTTAGAGATATAACTATTAAAAAGCTAAATATAAAAATCTTACTATTATTTATAGCTAGTTTTAGCTTATTAAGAATATAATTATAAAGTATAATATTTAATTAGGTAATATTTAGAACTTTAATAAGATTAGCTTTATAATAGGCCTAATATAGTCTAGGATAGTTATTATAGGCTTAAAAAGGTAAAAAAGGCTAAAATTAATATAGCTAGGAAACTATAAATAGATTATTATAATTCTAATAATAAATACTAAAGGTTAATTAATCTTACTATTTATTATTAGTTTAAGCTAATATTATTTTATAAATTAATATTAAAAAAGTAACCTCTTTAGTAATTAAGTTATTATAATAAGCTAAAATAAATAGATAAATAATAAGCTAAGTCTTAAGTAGCTAAAATACTTTAATTAATTAATAGTTAAGTAATTAATTAGTCTTTATTATCTTTTAATCCTTAATAATTATAAAAGTTATTACTTTATTAACTTTAAAAGATACTATTAAGATTATAAGATTATTATACTTTATATACCTATTTATATATCCTATTTACTTTAGCCTTTTAATATTAGGTATTTTTTAATATTAAAGAATACTTATAGTTAAGAAATAGAGTATTTAATTAGATATTTTATAATTTATATTTTTAAGATTAAGTTCTTTTTAGCTTTTTATATTACTTTTTAAGTTATTTTTATAGAAAATAATATTTAAAAAGCTTTTAGAGGAGCTAAGCTTTATCCTCTTAACCTAGAAACTATTATCTTAAAGCTTAATATATAGCTATAGACTCTAATACCTCCTAAGGAGATAAGCTAACTATCTAGCCTATAGGTTTTAAAGACCCTAAAGATAGTAAGAGAGGCTTAATTTTAATTTAAATACTTAACTAAATAAATTATTATATATAAGAGTAGCTCTTTAAAGTTAATAATTAAGGCTATTTAATTAAATATTAAAGTAATATTAATAGTTATATATAAGGTTATTTTATTAAGAGATTAAGTTTAAAATCTTAAAGAGGTAAATAGTATATTAAGTTAATACTAAAAGGTAAAAAGGATAAAACTATAGAAAGGAGAGATAATAATAATATAAAAAGTATTATAAGTAATTAATTAAATAGATATTAATATATAAGTAATAGCTAAATTATTAAAAAGTAATAGTTAAGGAAGATTAATTAGACTAGGTATTTAATATTATAATATATATAATAAGACTAGATATAATATAAGAACCTATTAAGAGGCTCTAGAGGTATTTAGGGAAGAGTATAATAAGTAGTTTTAATTAATTAAATAGATTATAAGAATTTTATTATCTAGATAATAAAGAAGGTTAAGAATTTTAATTTACTTACTTATTTAGTCTACTTGCTTATTAACTATATTATATTTATTTAATACTAATTAATATATTTAGCTTATTAGCTATTAATAAAATATCTTTATTTAAATATATTTTATTTACTTTATTTATTATTAAAGAATATAATACTTTATTACTATTTAATTATATACCTTATAACTCTATAAATATAAATTAATATAAATTAGTTTACTTATTTAAAAACCTAACTATTATAGAAAAGTAAGGGTATTTACTTAATAAGTATAATAACTTATTAAGTTATAATAGCTTTTTACTAAATTAATAACTAAATTAAAAAATATAATATTAATAAGTATAAAGAGTATTAATAGTTCTCTTTTTAAAGTTATTTTAAGATAATAATCCTTAAAACCTATAGTAAAGAGTATAATAAAAGCCTAATATATAGTATTAAGATACTCTTAGGATTTAACTTTAAAGAATATATAGGCATTAAGTAATAGATAAAAGAGTAATATAATACTCTATAGTATTAGTATCTATTAACTTATAGTTATTAATGCAGTTTTATAGTAGTAACCTATATATATACTCTAATAGGTAATAGCTAAAAGAGTAGCGTTAACGAAATATAGAATAGCTACCTATATGCTATAGTAAAATGAGTATAACTATATGAAATCTCTATTATATATATTAGAATCTCTAAGATAATTAGCTACAACTGCTATTACAATAACGCGACAAATTAAAGAGACATACCTATTGTCTTCTGTTAGCTAAGGTTTAAATAACAAGTTGGTTTTAGTACTATCCAAGTATGGTGATAGGTAAAGCGATATTGAACCTAATCCTTTTTGTTATACTGAGAAGAAGGAATAGGTTCAAGATGAGGCTAACAAGAAGCTGAACAGTTTCGATGATTAACAATCTGGATTAACTGTCAATTCCGAGTGTCAAAGCCGATTAGAGTATAACTGAGCGTACCATGGGGGATTTGCAATAGATGGGGCGTTTTCTATGTCTATTTCGGGACTGGTCTGTTGCCTCCACGGTTCTGACATTGAACATATACTGAAAGCTGATGCGACGGGGCCCAAAGTACCAGCAATCATAGGGAATCCCGTCGACAGAAACCACCAGTGTCTAGGGGGACTATGTGTCAGATACAACATGCAATTTTACCATAGCGACAAATCTCAAGACCTATTCGGAATCACTTACCCCTTTTGATTGGAAGAATTTTCAAAATCTGTCTTTTTGAAATACTCAGTCTCGTTGACAACTCCAGTGTGATTGCCATCTGAAAGCTGGTTATGGCTCTCTTCGTCGTAAGAAGCCATGGAGCTATGCTATAAATGAGGTAGAATAGTGCAAGTAATGGGGAAAGTCGCAAGCCTCATATTATCTTTATGACAGTTAGGTTCCTAAATAGGTAAACTAGTCTGTACTGGTTTATATTTATAGAGATATAAAGTGTATAGACTAAGCAGTAGCAAAGTATTACATTTCTTAATAGTAAATAGAGCAGGTAAGGCGTATTTAGGTAAAGATATCTTATTAATAGCTAGTAAGCTAAGTTCTATCTAATGCTAAGAGAGTATATATATACTTAATGGTATGCATATTGAATGGAGTCGGTTTGACTTTATTTATTATATCAGTCGAATGGCATGTATTCGACTTCTATAGGGTAGGTAGCTACTTATTGGTGGGAAAAGTGGAGGTATCCACTTAGTGGGCGTGACGACTTGTTAGGTCGTAACAATCTTACCATGTATTCACATCGCGAGATCTAGCTGCAGTACACCAACCGTCCTGAATAAGCCAGCAAATAATACGCAGTTGAGATAGTATCGTATCAGGCCGGCATGTCAGATCATGTGTATAGGGTACGTACTGCAACATAAGCCAAAGCTTGTTTCGATCCAAGCCCAACTCTATCATGATGATTCTGAGAGCGAACAGTCTAGATTCACCATGCCACTTCCGTTCACAGACGGAACCCCTCATTTTTTGCAAGATACAAGGCGGGAGTCGATCTGCCACTGATGAGGTTTCACCACTCGGTGATTGGTGCTATTGTTACAATGTCAGTTTTCTGACTGGCCTGTAGCTAAGCCACCATAAGCAAACCTCGCCCAAAGGGAAGAGGACATAGTGGTGTCGTAATACGTTCTTCGGTCAAGACTGTGACTTTCATTGTGTCATGCTACTTGGGTTTAAGTTGGTTCACATTGTTCGTATATCACAATGAATTAGAGTTGACACACTATTAAGAATCCTCCAACAATCCGTCCCCCTTCCCCGCATTGAACCACACCTCACTCCAAGGATTGTATAACTCCAAAGCCACTATACGCATCTCCCAGCCCTAGCCCCTCTGGAACAATGGGTATTCGTTCTTCATATTACTTGACAACCGTTGTGGTAAATTAAACACTGACTGTCTCGCCAGTCTGGTTTTCAAGGCTTCGGTCGTAGCCACGTGCTCGAGGGTCAGGCCTTGGTAGCGTAGAGTATCAGCCTATCGATCCACCTTCTTAGAATGTAAGGTATAATACTTACTTGACGAGCTTTTCCGCGTGCTGCTGAATGTCGCGTTTGGTCTCATCCAGCTTAATATAAGTGTGGAAAACATAGACACCCTGAGATATACGGTGTCAGCGCTTCTACTTCTATATGATACAAGGGCAAAAGGGAAGAAATGACTCACAAGGATTCCACTCAAAAGATGGAGGAACCATGCGATGAACGAAAAGGAGAGCACCGTTCTCCAAGAGGCATAACCCGCGCTGTTAATAGCGACAGTTCTAGTAGGCCTATCAGTCCAGTAGCGACCCCAATAGTAACCCTAATAGTTATAGTACTAACATGTAGTGCAAGTGTATGTGCCTGTCTTCTGTGAATCGTTAAATTATGCATGATTAGTAAAGAGTATTCGTTGAAGTTTAGTCGAGGGTGTATGATACTGTCTAAAGTAAGCAATATGCTATAAGCTATATCATAAATATTATAAAGTTAAAGGGGAAGCTTAAGAATAAGCTCTTAAATAGCGCATAGAATATAATAGAGTATATAATGCCTAGGTATGCGATAATAATAATATAAATGATCCTTCTATCTATACTATCGCCTATAATACCGATGAGATAAGTGAGGCGAGAGAGAATGCCCAGAACAATTATAGCAGAGGCAAGCTCCGAAAGGCGGAGGATGACGGAAATGAATTTATGCGCGACTCCAGATTCAGCCATATTGAAATAGATTAGAGACGTTCGATTGTATGATTGTAATTTGGTTGATAGATTCTGCGGTGGTTATATGACATTTAGAGACGGAAGTGTTTCGCGTTTAAATGAGACATCCTCATCGTTCAGCCGCACACTTCTGCACCTAAATACTTTAATGCAAGTCATCATGATGCAATCCTGTAAACTCATCCAGCTGTTGTGATTGAGATGTTATAAGTCACGGTTATGTGGCATCAAACCGTGAGACCCTCTAATGCGCAACCAGATTCTTTGCCCGATCATACCACTGCATATCAGCTTGATCTTGGTGGGAATCTAGATTGGTCGTTTGATGTGCTGAAGAGCGCCACCGAAACCACGCAAAGTCATGGCATTGGAACGGAGAGGTCTAGATTTGAGTAATAATCATACCGTTACTGCCACTCATAGACATGTGAAACGAGACAATATTACGGTAGAGCCAATTGCCATGTTGCCCTGGTATGTGCCAGCGCGTTAATCACATTTTCTTGGACATGGCGGTGGGTGTGGTGTGCAGAATATCATTTTAAGTTGTTAACGTCCTCCCTATTCACTAGCTATTTCAGGCTTAAACTAATGCACAGAGACACATGCAAGTTATATGTACCTGGGAACAGGAATTTGACATGAACGCCTCACATAGCGTTGGTCGGGATCTTCCGATAGTGCAACCATGGCGTGATAGATTAAGTTGAACTTTATTCTGACCTGGTGCTGAAGTGACTAACGAATCACATGGATCTCCCATTGGTTCTCTAGTGACATCAAGCAGTACCGTTTCCTGATCGTAAAACGCTCGACTTACACAAGGGACACGTGAAATGTCGGCCTTGGAACCAGCGGTCGATACACTTTTGATGGTAGACATGCTCACAGTTCAATCGACGGACAGTATCCGAATTCTCAAAGACTTCAAGACAGATGGCACTAGACACAGATTCAGATCGTGAAGCGTACCATAAAGAATAGCCAACAACATACCAAAGTTCTAAAGAGCCCAATGCATGTGACTCTAGATCCGGATTTGACTTGGATGATGCGGGGAATTCGTATTTCTCAGCTGGACTTGTAGAATTGAAGGTTTGCAAAGTCACTATGCCACCCGGCGCGACCTGCCACCTCCCAGCGCCACTTCTCGTACTAGTATGTTTTCTCTGACATTTAAAATAGCTTGCCGATTATCAGTAAAGAGAATGTGTCGATATGGCACCGGAGAACTTACGAGACAAGTGCCACCAGGGCAACTGAGACAAACCAGACTGCAACGAGACCTGCTATGATATATCCAACCCCTGTTCCAAAGTGTGCTTCATCTGCGTTCGATGAACTTATGCCTTGAGTTTCGTCCATCTGCGCTGCCAAAAAGTTTGATATGTGATGATTTAGTCCGAGTTATTTGGATGTTGTCAAGCATGAACAAATATCTACATGGTAAAAGTTGTATTATTGCAAGGTTGGTACAAGCAAGTTAAATACAGATCGGCCATAACGTCAAGACATGTAGCCACCATGTTCATTGCGAAGAAAAATTCATTGCGAGCTGAAGTTTACTCTAATTGACAAATTTTGAAAGACTCAGTATTGACATCAAAAGTACGCCTTACAACCATGATTTACTGTACGCGCAACCCGATAGTAGAGTCATCCACTATGTCACTGTAACGAGGAGGGGAACTCTCGTTGAGGATAGGGATGGATGGATTCGTGGTGTTGTCCACGATACTCAGTCCATCGGGTGGTCTAGACTTGTCATCGACAAGGTGGCGCGCAACCATCGCTTTAACAAAACGGCGAGGTGGCTTTTCGCTGGGTAAAGGCAGAGCATCAGGACACCCACAGACCTTGGGGTAGCTGACGGGTTGGAAGGGGTCATGCGAGTAGGATGGAAGAGTCATGTTGGCCTGATTCGATCGACAGTTTAGGATAGTGATGGGTAAGCTGATGGCAGTATCCCGATAGATACGCCTCCTTCCCGATGGATCACTGAGATCAGGTTGGGTGACATGAAGAACGATCTATCGGTCATCGTCAGTACGACGCTATGAGGAAGGGATGTGCTTATACTCGCCCTAAGACTGTGTTTGACCACGATATTCTTCCATGTACATTTTGGATGTAGTCTCAAATCTTCTCTCCTCGACATGATTGTACATGTGGGGACTTGTGCAACGGCTTCGATCTCTACCATGTCCATCAGGGTCATTGAACACTCATCTGAATTGTCCAAGTCATCCTCTACTGTCTTGGTAACGGTGCTAGTCGAGGCTGCGGTCCCAGATGATTTGACACTGTCATGTCTCGGAGCTGTGTCTCCGTCGTCATGTATTGGTCCGGATTTGGCTTCAGCCTCGTGAACAGATACTTGGCCTGCGGATGTCCAGGACGGAATAATTGCCCTTCCAGCTGTACTATTCAGAAGGAGGACGGAACGAGTGAGGCCTTTCCTATTGATCTTGTTTTCCCTGAACCAGTATTCTATCGACTCATTTATCAGAAAGTCGAAACCGTATAGCGTGGTGTTGTCCAGTGGACCCAACTTCATAGCAATGCTGATCTGACTGCCGATAGGGAAGCTCCTCCCAGAAACGACGATGTCGTACTGTAACCAATCGTGGGAATGGCGATGGAAAGGTATTTGTTGTACCATTTCGAGAGATAGTGGATCAGGGCTCCTGACAAATGTAACTTCTTTCTTTGCACGAACATTGTTATGAAATAAACCAGGGCGAGCTGTTGTCGCAAGTAGCATCCATTTTACAGCTGCATGAGGAACCTGAGTTGTCTCCAGCTGTTGATGTGTGATCGGAAACACAAAGTCATACTCGTAAACTCCTGGATAGAAAATCTTATGACTCTCTGTTTCATCTGTAAAAGATATCGTGGAATCCGTACTCGGGCGCCGTATCTCGGAGCAGTTAAATGCAAATTGCCCTTTGTTGTCTATATCCTGGGGAGGAAACGGCTCTGCCGTTGCCAAGATCTTTGTTTGATTCACGGGAGAAAAGACGGCATTAGGATTTGGTACATTCTGGATCCAGTATCTGCACTGGAAACCATAATCGTCTTGATCTTGATTTTTGGTAGCGTCGAAAAGGATTGATGTTTGCTTTTGTACATCACTCTCTTCACGGAAATCCGGTCCAGCTTGTCCCTCCCACTCGATACATGTATGTCCTAGCAACTTGATCTGTATTGATTTGATTTTGGTTCTCTTGATCAGGATCAGGCGAAGCGTTCCTCGCAGCAGAGTGATGCCATCCTGGCCTTGGGGGCGGTCATGGCACCAGCAGCCAGAGCCCGGAAGGAAGATGCTGGGTTCCACAAGATGAATAGAGCAGCTTGCACCACTACCGACAAGAGTAGACATGAAGGGCAATAGATATTAATTAGTAGACATAATAAACACGATATTATTTTAACAGAGTATGTTAATCAATAAAGATGTGGATACATTATGTAGAGAAATGTTAATCAGTCACAATATCAAGTTGCTCTGCTTTTTAATTCCTTCCAATATTGATTGTTCTACGTGGCCAGAGGATTCAAGATGTCTCCTGCCTTGTACCGTGTATGTATATACGTTGGTCACTTGAGACAACCGCAAGATTTACATTCGATACGACCAGTTCCAGTCTAGACTAGTTCCTGTTCATATCGCTTAACTATCATATGTCTTGTGCCGCGTAACGTTCTCGATCCGGCATGGTATCAGATATCTTGACCACAGGATCATAAAGATTGAAGTCATATCTCTTGAGACTGTATGGACCCCAGTGATTTCGAAAACAGGCTTTATGTTACGACGTGACCAATTGCTTGACCAAGCATGTTTTCTTGATCTATATCCCTTCAGGTCTGGACTTTGGAGTCGAGATTGTGGCCCATGGTGTTGCCACTTTTGCTAAGCGAGCTGCATACCTAACTTAGTAGTTCCCACTACCAGTTCAGATGGACAGGGACCTGATTTTGGGACCTGAATCACAAGGATCATCCGAGACGGGAAAAAAGTACACGTTCCAAAGTTTAATTTAGTCATGTATGATAACCCCCTCCACGAAAGCAGAGGTTGCTCGAGCCACATGATGAATCATTACAGTGGTGTAGGGGGATACGTGAATTGGTACCGACAGCCCTGTTTTACCATCCTAAGGATCTTTATCAATCATCACGCCATGTCTTACTTCCGCTGTCATACGCACACCCTCACACAACTGGCTTTGGGCCGTGTTGTCGTTGTAGAATTCCCCGTGGCTCCATGGCCGTTTCTGTGTTTGACGCCTCCACTGTGACATACCAGATAAGCGTGTGTGGTTAGTCTGGAAATAAGACCTGGCAATTAGGTTTACAGCAATAGCCGATGCGCATGTTAGCTTCCCCGCCATTCTTCTCATTTGTACCTGATTATGGTGCGAAGCTATTCATATCAGGCATTAGTCATATGCATTAGCGTTGCAGACCACAGCTGAAGTGGTGACCTTTTGCAGCTAGTGACAGAAGGGCGACTGAAACAACAACAATCACAATCATCAGAACATATTCTAACAATCGTAAATATTTACTACACATGCGGGTGTAATTTAAATCGATCTTCATCCTGTGCACTTGTGATGTTGTAAAATGGCGTGAAGGCATTGACGTTGCATGTCTTTCGACTATTATCAGGCTGACACGGCTACAGCTAGAAAATAGTCAGCTGTACTCGCCAGGACACTATGGGTGATTCATGTGTGGGTTTGCTATAAGTTCCGGTCTTTAAATAGGCCCAGACTGCCTTCCCATGATGCTGTTAGCTTTTTCCACCATCTTAGTTTTTACTGTCCTATCATCCACTATCAAACTGTCAGAGTAAAGTCTATCTATCCATCATCACGTATCAACAAAATGGCCGCAAGGGAACTCATAGTCGTTTTTCTGAATCACACGAACGAGGAGCTGAACATCGAGCCTGAATCCCCAAGTCTAGATCATGGCGACTGGATGGAAACTTCCGAAGCCCGGCCGCCACAAGAGATACGAGCAGGCGAAAGTGGCATGCTGCGATGCAAGTCTAGCCGCATGTACGGTGCCATCAACGGATCTGTTTCTTACCGAGTGGTTGGTGTGGAGATGAACAACAAGGTGACCATCTCGTGGAGTATACCCCATGTTGGGCCAAACAAATATGACTGGTCTTGCCCACAAGATCTTTTCAATATTAAGGTTTTCGGTGGGCGGGGAAATCAAGCTGTTGCTGTGTTTGTACTTGGTGAGTTGGATACCATATTCAGTAATTCCCCTCACTCTAACAATCACTGCAGAACCCGTCAAAGACACGGATGCAAAGTTGGATGATGGTGTGTTTGGTGCCATACATTGAGTGAACCGAGGGTCTGGAACACGGTTATACTGTCAACAGCTATCAGATTTAGCAACTTTTTCATGCAATTCAGGTACCTGAATAAATTATCATAGGAAAATATTTTCTAAACTCTTAAACCTCGTTCGTCACAACTGCTATGGACATAAGTAGTCACATTCATCAAGCTCCTTGACTTACACGGTAACGAGGTCAAAGATTCGAAACGATGGATTTAGCTATTCTGTTCCGTAAAGACCAATGATTTTACCGCTATGCAATTTCAAGTTTAGCAAAGTCCGCAAATAGGTAGCACGCAACGAATATATGATATCTCAGTTTTCTATGGTGATGCAATCGCAATCTTGAGGGTATTCATGAAACACCAAACATCATTTCATTACTACGAAATAAAAGACTGAAACGTTGCCAGAACTGCGGATTACGTCGTACATGACAATGAAGAAACAAATTGAGACCCAGTAAAACTCTCTCGTCAAACCGTGCCCTCCCGATATGGTTGCTTCATACCGCACTGGCGACAAAATCTATCTGCTTCTTGGCAAGTCTGGCCGCACTGAGTATAGTATTAAACCCTCGAATCTGGAGTTTGGCGTGGCACTGGAGACTTTTAAGGTCTCTCGTTAATAAACTGAGGTACTAGTGAGTATTCTAGTGCTAGCTAATATTCCTATATTAACTGCCTAGTAGATTTATAAAGTCCTATATCTTAAGGCTAAGGTTATATTACTGGATAAGCGGTATTATACTGCTGCTGTAGTTAAAATGGCATTATAGTAGTATTCTATTAAGCAGATTGCTCCTATAGTCTAGCCTTCTTTATTACTTTATCGATAGCATACTATACGTATAGTTCTTATTATTTATCTTAGTATTTTTAGAGCTTAACCTCTCTTTATATCTCTTAATTACGCTTAGTAGCTAAGATTCCTTACTTCTAAACTTTGCGCTTAGTAGCTGCTTTAGATGCGCTAATAATAATAGCAGCGCTAAGAATTGGTCTTTATTGATGTCTGAACATTTTAGAATGATAGTTTGATTATGTGTTAGGTAAAAGATAAAGTCTTTGGTCTCGTAAATTGTTTAATCTGATCTCACAGGATGTCGTGTAAATCCTTTAATGGATGAGAGGAGTACCATGAGGTATTTCAGTTTGTAAGGAGATTGATCACTGCTACAAATCATACGATCTTTAAGCTCGTTCTCTAAATCAACGGTCACCGTGGCTTATCGAGGAGTGTCACTGTCTCGGCAAAGGTGATTGACGCTAAAGAAGGTCATAAACCGCCGTGCCAAGTCGGGAGGTGTCAATCAGCGCTGTTCCATATGGTAGGCTCGGGGAGTACAATCCGGAGCCGTATCTAGGTCGCGTCAAAGTGATAAAATTTGGCTTTTTCCTTTTACGCCACATTCATCTTATCATAACATCAGATAGAATGTGTGGACCAACGTTTAATGGGACAGTATTGCCCAGGCTTATGTCTGTTTACCCACGGCTGTTCTGACACATGAACTAAATTCGATTTGAGTTTCGCGCCAGTGCTAACCTAAAAGTGACAAGATACACTAGCACATGCAATGACGGAGTGGTTCGACGAAACACAACTTGCGTACAACTATACCTAGTCGAAGGAATCGTGGTCATGCCAGTGTGGTGTCAGCTCTGGCAACACCATCACTTTGCCCTGTGGTCGTTACAGTACGACTGTGTCGCTTGGACCCAGCTGGCGCTATCTAGATCAGCCACACTGCATTAAGATTTGAGTATACGAAAGCACATGTTAATGAAGCTACTTTGGACATTTTGTCGCACGTGACTGATCAACTGTTGCAAGATAACGAAGTTGGCATGGACGCGGAGGAGGAGGACACCATCTACTATCCAAACTCCAAACCCGACTATCTAAGACTCCGTTATTATTTAGATATTTATAAAATGTTTCTTGCTCCTATAACTATATACTCTAGTTTGGGGAGGATATCTAATTATTCTTCCTCATTCTATGCTGGCTTAGCGTAAGGCTGATTGAAGATGTAGAGTACTGCAAGCATATATACCTGAAGTAGTTAGCACAAGATTTTACAATCACAGCTGAGATCTCAATTAAAGACAGGTCCGAAATTCAGGCTTCTTTGCGACTCTCATGATCTCTTCTATGTCTGACACATGATCAATACGATCAGCATTGGAAAAAAGGACAACCTATATAGTCAACACTGCTCAAGACATCGGGTTCGTAAATCTCACTGTGGCCATGGAGTCCTGGCTTGATGGGGAATACCCTTCGTTGATGGCGAATTGAAGGCTGTGAACGACACCGACGCTGTGTAGAAACTCTGCATAGAGCTGCGCGATTCTATTTCTTCCTGTCTTCTGTTAGATCTTACAGAATAGTCCACGAGTTTGTTTAAAGAGTCGCAGATATACCTGGTCCGTAGACACCCTTGAGTACAAGGTCAAAGCTCCAATCATTCAAGTTCTTATTCCAGCGCTTCAAAAGTTTTACTTTATCCATGATAGATAGGAAATAAGCCTTGACTTCTTCGTGGCCGATCATGCACATGACACGATCTAGGGGTTCGTTTTGCTGGTTCTCTTCTCGCTTTCGTCGAAACCATTCAATCTGTGAGGGCGACTTATCGGCAATTGATTCGAAGTCTTCCTCTTCCAATAGAAGAGAATCGTCCTCTGTCCATTTCAATTCGTTTTCTTCGTCCTTCTCACTGTTGTCCTTCTTATCGCTGTCATCCTCGTTCTCGTGTTTTTCTTTCTCCTCGAAATTATGAGATAAAGGAGTCTTTGGGGTGTCCCCAGTGGAGACAGAGCCAGTTTCCGGAGTTCGATCTGGAGAGCTTTCCGCATCTGGACACTGGTTCGGTGGATCATCCTGTTCAGGTGACGCGCTTGGGTGGTCGGCTTCACTCATGGTCATAATGTTGGTCGGGTGGTTGATTGAGGGTTGCAGGACGAAGAATTTGCTTCTGTGTATACGGTTCAGCAGAATCTTCTTTAACAATCACCCACATGATAGAGTTCTATGCTAGGCAACTACTCGGCGAATGTACACTCTTGCTGGGAAAGTATATAGTTATTGAGAAAACTTTGATATAAATATAATTCAAGGCAACGAGGACAATTTACTATGATTCGCTATCACATCATCAACGAAAGTTCGTCCTTGGCGTGATAGCCTCGGCTGGATGTGGCATGATCTTATTAGTGGTTTTGAGCCTCAAGAGCTGGATAACGCATCGCTGTCTAAACCTTTCATGCGGCTGAGACGGGAACACCGAAATATTTCACCTTGTAGCGCTTCCGAGAGGCTCAGCTAGACACCCCCAGGATGATTAGACGTCAAGCATGAAGTTTCATATCTCGGATTTAACCCGTTTCCTTGAAATAGAATTGTTCTTGAAGAATTTCGCTCATGTCATGTCCTTGACATCATTCACAGGCATTCAATCGCCAGTCTACGCATTTGGAGACCCTCATATTTTGTAACACTTCCTCGCTAACGTCAATGCAGTAATATTTATCGTCAACGTCCGATGACTGGTGGGTTTGATATGGGTGCTGTTGGGCCCTTGTCTGGTGTCCTTGGTTATAATAGACATGCATGCCTAGCAGTGCTGTAGTAGCTATGGTGCTTGCAAGTTCTTGCAGTGGCTTACTTCAGCACAGCAGCCTACAGTAGAATTACAGAATTGCGAGGATGTCTATTCCGTTCTTCTTTCTTTTTGAGAATTTCATCTTAACATGTCTTTGTGACTGGAGTTAGTATAGGCCTTGACCAGAATATTCCTTACGCCTTCGTCTGCTTCTTAACGGAAATGGCGGAATAAGGCCAGCTAGCTTCAGGGGTCTTCAGGGTTTATCGAGTCTTGGCTCAATAGCGCGATGAACTATCTAGTTCCGGAACGCTCTGTGGCTCCACCGAGGTCCTAAAAAAGACAGCGAAATTTGCTCCAAGAGGAACAATTGCTAGTTCTCAGCTGATGCCTGGGGTTTTTAAACAAGCTACAAAGCTTTTCCATACCTGATATCCCAGCAAGACGGCCACTTTGAAGTTGAGATAGGTGAAGTCCCTTTATATACTGGCACATCCGCCATGTTGCAACCGATGTCTTTGTTCGAATCCCATCGTTACACTCGTTCACGATGCATTCCGCCATAGCATTCGCAGCTCTCGCTCTGTCGGGAACAGCTTACAGGGTCGCGGGCAGCGCCTGTAAGCCTCGGTCCAGTAGCACTATTCCCACCCTTGCTTCTTCAATCACCGAGTCGACTAGCATAACGACACCCACCGATAATGCTGCACTCCCGAAAGTCCGTAACATAGCTGTCAATGGCAATATGGCTGAGGTCGATCCAAGCGACCCTCTTAACGTCCCCGACTGGGATGTCATTAACGATGCGAAGATTGTTGGAGGTCAAGGCCGCGAGGAGCCGGGAAGCACCGAGCAAGGCGCATGTGCCATGAGTGCGACAAATACGAAGTTGGAGAGACGAGCTGTCGGATCTGGCGTCAGCATGTCGCAAACCATGAGTGACCTAGAGATCGGCACGACTTACACTATTCGCTTTTACTACCGAGTCGTTATATCACAGGGCGTCACGGATTGTCAGTTGTCTGCTAAGTTTGGAAATTCTCTTCTTACAGAGGACTCTATCTCTAGCAGTGATGTATCCGATGCTTGGACGGAAGTTCTCAAGACTGCTGGTGCGGAAGGAAGTAGTGCTGCTCTCAACATTCAAATGGAGTGTCAGGGCGGCAGTGCTACTATTCTCTTGGACTCTGTTTTTGTCTCCAACAAAGTTACGCCCGATACCATCGATCAGTTTGTCGTCGACTTTGGTAACAATGGCAGTGGTGACAATCCTCCGCTTGTAGAAGATCCCCAAACTACTGCATCCGCTGGGCCAACATCATCCATTGAGCCTACAACAACCGAATCAGGACCTACAGCAGGAACTACCACAACTGCGGCTGAGTCTCCCTTCTGCTCCAAGGCCCTCAACGGAGGCTGTTGGTGGAAGGGATCATCGTCTGGTTGCGAAAGCCGCGGATCTTGGCCTGGTCCTGGTGGACAAGGTCGACTTGTGCCTCGTCCAGACAACTACCCCGAGCCTTTGAGTCAGTTGTGGTGTGTAGGATGGTGCTCACTTTCTCCCGGTTGCAGGTCTGCAGCCTACAATCCGGTTGATCGGTCTTGTCGCTTCTCTGAGTTTGCCGTTCAAGATTCGAATTTCGTACCCGGCCCTGACGTCAATGTTGACACTGAAGGTGTTTACTACTGGCATGACCTATCATGCTTCAACTGTCCCTGTAATGACGGTGACGAGACTGAAGTTGAACCTGTTGTTACCAAGACAACAACGAAATCCAGCCAACCCACATCGCCATCTGGTCCTGCTGTGAAACTTCCTCCTGCATCTACGTGCCCCAAATCCTTGAACGACGGCTGTACCTGGAATGAGGCTTCGCGCGGGGGCAGTCTCATCACCTGTCAGTACCGAGGCCGGTGGCCAGGCGCCGATGGTGTTGGATATGCCGTCGAGAAACCAAGAGACTACCCCATGGCGTTGAGCCAAATGTGGTGTGTTGCCTGGTGTTCTCTTTCACCCGGCTGTCGATCTGCAGCTCATATTCCTGAAAACCGATCTTGCCGATTTTCAAGTCATGCTGTTCATGACGACGACTTTATCATGGCCGATGATCCCAATCGGGACTCTACAGAATTGGGGATCTACTACTGGCACGACCTTTCCTGTATGGACTGTCCCTGTAGGGATGGGATTGAGGTCACGACACAGCCTCCCACAACACTTCAACTCTCTATTACGTCTGCCCCTACCGAGTCTCCCACTACTCAAGAACCATCTTCAACACTAGTAACGACAGAAAGGCCGCCCCGTCCTTCTGCTGCGACCTGAGGCGATCATCTCTGCAACACCATCACCGAGGGTAACCCTTGGGGCACTTTAGTCGTAATTGGACGTCAGATGTATTATGACCCTGATTGGAAAGCAGATTCATCAACTTGATCATGTCAACAGTGCATCTCTCATGAGGTACTCCTTACTGATTGGAGTGGGGCTGGAAATCAACTCCGAGATGATGTTGATCACTGGTGATTACTTTATAACTGCACATAATCAATGTCATTCCATGTACATAGTAATGTCGTACAGACAAAGACGTACTTGTTCACACACAGTCGTATTCGTCGTGATGCATCAGTTTGTCTGTATTTAATCACACCGACAGTGAGACACTCGCTCATTCACAACATGTCCGCATGTATATATGTATCCCAGCTCACCACCAGGACTACCTTTTTCTTGAACCAACACCTCTATAAAAACATCACTTTTAATTCACTTTCAACAACAGGCTACACTACAAATTTAGACATTATGAGTTCAAACAACACTAATTATAATACTACTACGAACGGTACCACCGATACCTTGACAAATAGAGTCACAAACGGTACCTCTGGTAATACGCCTACCGTTACCAACCCGGCACCTCCATCAACACCCGTTAATGGTGAAGTAAATCCCACAACGAACGGTACTGTTACAACCAATGGGGTTTGATAGGCGGAGTTTACTGCTCATGCAGGCACAGGCTCGCCAGTGGGCAATTGATGGACTACCAGACTATCATGGGACTTGTTAGCAAGTTTCTTCTATAGCTCAGTCATATAGGACATCAATAACATCAATATCATATTTGTCTGTTCTTTCGATTACCCAGGTATGAAGAATCTCAGGGAGGTCATAACCTATTAAATCTCTGGCTCCTAGATAGCAAGTAAAGCACTCACAGACAGTGGAATGTGATGCAGAGTATCAACCAGTCGTCATGAACAAAAAGAATAGTTCGGATCTAAAGACGTCAAGCAGAGAGTCAAAAAGATCGACCACGCCAGGATTCACCTGGAATCTCTAGAGATTAGGGGTAATGGGAACCGAAATCTAGCGCCTTAGCCATTAGGCCACGCGGCCGGATTCTTGGATGACGATGGCCTCACTTGGAGATCTCATACAGTCGAGCGTGACGGACGTTGCGATAATCTCCTACGATATGAGAACATTACAGGTTTTAATATGTCATTGCTATCATTGGGACTTATCTCAATGGTGTTACACTGGCTTGGTGAATGGGCATAACATCTTGGTCTACTTCGCCTGCTCCTTGACGGCTTCTTCGAAATCATTCAGAAACCTCCAACGAGTCTTCTCCCTCCATCCTTTCGCCTTCCAATCATTCGCAGTATTTGGAAACTCATCAACGACGCCCATGATTGACATATCATGTGCAAAAATAAAAAAGACGTTGTCTTGCGCATCAGCCTTCTGCGTCTCCTTGATAGTCTTTAATGCCTGCTCCTTGTCAAATCCTATATTTGGATCGAAGAACGTCTCTCCAGCGTTGCGACCACGCCTGACGTTCACATCGTCTAATATGGTCGCTGGACAACGTGACATGAGGAGTCGAAATGAGTCAGATAGGGACAAGTGTTGGGGTAGGTGTCGTGGGATTGGCAGGTATGGTGATGGACGGATCTCGCCACCATGGTGGCAGATGTCGCCGCCCATGAATATGAAAGTGTCCGGGCCAGTGGTTGTACGCGCAAGGCCAGCTACGTGTCCAATGGTATGGCCAGGTGTGTCAAGGAGGTAAAAAGAGCCGTCATCAAAGAAGTCAAACCCTCGGAAAGGTCCGATACTGAGAGGTTTCTTATCAAAGTCGATTTCTCGAAAGGTTCTTCCTCTATGGAAATATCAGTCTGCAGCCACAAGTCACAGCATGGCAATACTCACTCGTAATCGACTTCCCTAATGGGAGAATCAGGATTAGTAGGGTATCCAGGACAGAAGGCTTCCTTGAAACCTTGGCCAACGACGAGCTCTGTAGACCCCGGGAATGTTGTGAGGTCTCCAATGTGGTCAAAATGGTGGTGACTAACCCAACTGTTAATAAGCTAGGTTACTGAATGTTCGAGTGTATACATGCCTCCAAATAACGCTGTTAATATCCGATGGCTGCAGCTGATTGTCTCTAAGGATATCTGCCACATTCTTCGGAACATCAAGGTCCAAGTTTCCCTCAGTTATTGTCTTGCAACACACTGGGGAGAAGTTCTCTAAGGGGTTTTTAGGAACTCCCAGGTCAAAGATTGCCTTATTTCCCGATGAGCCTTCTATCAAGAATGACCAGGTTGTGGCGGGGGGCATGAATTCCAAGCCTGCCATAGCGGGCTTCATAAGGTGTTGTAGAGGCATCTTGGATACACGCAAAGAAGAGTCAATGATGCTCACTCTGGCAGTGACGCCAGATGGCACGTCGAAATGAGATGTCTCAGCCATACTGATATATCCAGGGACTGTCGTATGGAGATGATGAATAGAGGAAACGGGGTCTGTTTGTTATTGAGTGGTTATAGGTATTTTATAATGTGATGGGTGAGAGGCGGATGCTCCGTGCTGGGACGTTGAGTTGCTGATTACCAGTAGACTGATCCAGTCGATGATTGAATAACAGGTTTCATGCACGAGGTTCAAGTGCATTATCGGATGGTCATGAACCGGAAACTCCGATCCGACAATCCCGCTATCACGTCATTGCAGTGGCGCTTTATCATGCATAAGATTTGTAGCAATCTACCCGTCAACCAACCTGATGTGAACGAGGATCATGCTATATAGACCCGAGCTGCATTGTACCATGGAGCTCTGTGCTGTATAGCAACAATCGCTTTGGTTTGATGTAGTGTAGAATGAACACACCATGAAATTTCTTATGAATTCGTCAGATTTCTTCAAATGATAACTGCCGTATTATCTTGCGAAGCTCAGTGGCGTAGTATTTACAGTTGAGTCTGCAGTTGGCGACCAAAATGCTACTATAGCATGCATGTTCAGATAACATTAACTCGCTTGGATGCAATGCGGTAATAGAGGCCTTCTCCTCTTTTCAAAACTTGATAAACCTGGAGAGAGCCTGCATAGGTTGCATTAGGTGAGGAGTTAGAGCGACTCTTCCGAATTTCGTAAAAATATACGGTAGTTTTAGCGGGGAGATCTACAGCCTCGGCTTACTTCACGTGAGGAGACACAGATAGCAGACCAGACATGTTCATGCTGTGCACCCCGAGAAGGTCAGTCAGTCTTGAACAACAACACAATAACAAGCATCAAATAACGGAACTTCTTATCAGTACCCAAAATGACGCGTAATGAAGTCGACCCACAAAGACTGAGCCAACCCTTCTCCCTCCCAGATCCCACCAGTTTCTCCAACTTCCAACGCGACATCTACCAGTCCTTCCGTCCTCCTCTCTTCTCAACAAACCCCGCACAATGGGAATCACTGGCCAGGGAGAAAGTCCCCGCTGCCAATTTCGGCTATGTTTACGGCTCAGCCAGCAGTGCTGCTACAGCCAAAGCCAATACTGATGCCTTTAATCGGTATCGACTGAGGCCACGCTTTCTCGTTGATGTCACAAGGCGCGACGTAGGCGTTGAGTTATTTGGAACAGAATACAAAAGCCCTTTACTTGTGTCACCGATTGGAGTGCAGAGTATCCTGCATCCCGATGCAGAAGAAGCTACTGCGAGAGCGTGTCACAATGTTGGTGTGCCGATGATTCTGTCAACTGCTGCTACGAGGTCAATAGAGCAGGTCGCCAATGCCAACGCAGATGGTGACCGATGGTTCCAACTTTACTGGCCCAAGCCTCAGTACGAGGAAGTCACAGCTAGTCTCCTCGCCCGCGCGAAAGCGTCCGGCTACAAAGTCCTCGTTGTCACTCTCGACACGTTCAGTCTGGGATGGAGACCAACAGACCTCGACACCTCTTACCTGCCTTTTGTTTGGGGTCAAGGCTGCCAAGTCGGCTTTACGGACCCTGTCTTCAATCAACTGTTTGATGAGATGCAAAAGAATGATTCACGAGGTGTGGGAGAGAAATTGGCTGAGCTGTGGTCAATCATGAGACGACCTGGCACCGTCTACGGTGCTGCGCGCGTTCTTGCTAACGCAAGGACGATGGCCAAGTCGAAAGCTTGGATTGACGTGATCAACTCGGGTACATACCGTGAGTGGGCATATCTCAAGATCCTGAAGGAATTGTGGGATGGCCCGATTGTTCTGAAGGGAATCCAGACGGTCGAAGATGCTCATTTGGCCATTGAACACGGCATGGATGGTATCATTGTGTCCAACCATGGCGGTCGTCAACTCGATGGTGCCGTAGCGTCACTCGATGCTCTGGCCGACATTGCCGCTGACGAAAAGGTCAAGAGTTCCAATCTGACAATCATCTTTGACAGCGGCGTTAGGACAGGATCAGACATTCTCAAAGCACTGGCCCTTGGAGCGAAGGCGGTTTCTATCGGTCGACCTTATGCGTATGGGCTTGCTGCTGGTGGACAGCAGGGTGTAGAGCATGTGTTGAAGTGCTTGCTCGCGGATATGGATAATATGCTGGCCAATGCTGGCAAGAAGAGTGTTCGGGATTTGAGTCGAGATGATCTTCAAGTTTTACCTCTGTCAAAGCTATAGTTGAACATCTTATCGCGTAGATTGAGGGTTTATAAGCTGCCACTTCCGACATCTGAAGTGGTGGATCACAGCGAGCGCAGTCTTTAAGCATAATAACGATTTCGTTTAAAAGTCTGTTCATAGTGTCAACCATTGTCCATCATTACTTTGCTGCGTGCCATGTTCGTAAGCAAGATCTGCAGAGGCAATGACGGCATAACAGGGAGATGATCTTTGCGTTATCGCCGAAAACATGGCTTAGAAAATTAGCCAATAATATCAGGCGACGGTATTACTAGAGGTTATCGCCGAAACCCACATACGTCAAATCGCCGTTGCCATCGGAGTTGAGGTGACAGAAACAGAGAACGAGTAGCATATACAAATTGTTCTATATAAGCATTACTTTGCACGTCAAACTTTCCGTGAATACAACTCCATCTTGACACCGTTACGTATAGATGATAATGGACTCTCAACGCAACTTTCCGACGCTCAAGGGCAAGGTTGCCATCATCACAGGCGCATCTCGTGGCCTTGGTGCAGGTTTCGCGTTTGAACTTGCAAGAAGGGGCGCAAAGGTGAGCAACCTAGGTATTTATTTAGATCGGACATCACTAATTGATGACAGATCGTTGCAACATATACGTCTCCAAGCAGCGAAAAGCTCGTCAGCGAACTATCAGAAAAGATCGCATCTCTTGATCCACCATCACAATGCATAGGTGTCAAAGCAGATCTCAAGGAAGAATCTGCCCCTGATGAGATAGTCCGCCAAGCCGTCGCCACCTTTGGCAACTAAGTTGACATCCTCATCAACAATGCCGGCATGGAAATTGTCAAACCACACACAGATCTTACAATTTCTGATTTTGACTCTATTTTCTACCTAAATGTCCGCGCCCCTCTCTTGCTACTACAAGCTGTGAAGCCCTACCTCCCCTCCTCGGGCGGCGGGCGCATAATCAACATTTCGTCTGTGGGTGCACGATGCGGTTTCAAGAACTTGTCTCTTTACTGTGCTTCGAAAGCTGCACTTGAAGGACTGACACGATCATGGGCTGCTGAGCTTGGTGTAGAGGAACACACAGTTAACGCGGTAAATCCAGGGCCTGTGCAGAGTGATCTGTTGGATAACATCCCAAAAGAGATTGTGGACATGCAGAAGAAGCAGACTCCGGCAGGCAATAGACTGGGAGAGGTGGATGATATTTCTCAAATTGTTGCTTGGTTGGCTTCAGAAGAGAGTCGTTGGATTACCGGGCAGGCTTTATCTGCTAGTGGTGGACTGGAGATGTACTGATCTATATAGCAAAGACAAGCTCAGTTCACACATTGAAAACTATCGGAGATTCTACTACCAGGGTCTCAAAACAACCCATGTATCCAACTATCCTTGAATTTTAAAAATGGCCCTTGAGCTGGTCGTAATTCCAACTGATGGACCCAAAGCGAACCGGGCTGCTGTGACAACCACAAATACATATGTCCAACATCTTCAGCCCTCATGTGCTTTCCAGTCCTAGTCTCCTCAGTGTCCCCATCCACGATACGGCCAACTGAAACCGCATGGATGCAGTGCACGCCGTATTTGCTATGTTTCTTGGCGAAACCCCGGGTTGCTAACGCAGACGTGATGCTAGTCATTCTATTCGCCATATAATCTGAATTTCTTCGCAAAACGCCTAGAGTACTGGTGAAGATAATTGTTCCTTTCTTCACGCCGTCGGTATCGGCCAACAGTGTCTTGCCACCATTTTGCTCATAGATGAGCTCCAAAGCTTCTTCCGCAAAGGCTTCAGGTTCTGTCTTGCATGCCCATATGCCTTCTCCAAGAGTCTCAGCTGTCATTTCATCATCTGGTACTATGCCGTCGTTTTTTATGTGGCATATCGCAAGCTTGAGTTTCAGACCTTTGAAGTCGTGGTGGTTGCGGATTTTCTGGAATGTCTTGTAGAGGTCATGAAATTGAGTTGGGAAGGCATGAAGAAGGCCGTTTGTCTCTTGGCGAAGAGAGTCGCGAAGTTGGTTGAGCTTATGGGCGCTGCGAGTTACAAGAGCTACGGCGAGGTTACCACCGTCTGCTCGTGCAAGAACACGGGCGATACCTCAGCCGCTTGTGGGACCGGCTCCGATAATGATAGCAAGACCCGATGGCACCAGTCTGTAGGATTTCTGGCGTCCCATAGTCAGATATGAGCCTAACAGTAATATCTTGGCAGTGCAACAGTATTCTCTAGAGTTGGTTGAAGGATGTTTTATTTTATTTTGATGCTTCACTTACCCCGCGCATGCTTTGTAAATGACTCTGAGTCGTTAAGTCCTATCCCGGATAGGCAATGATCTTCATACGTTAAGCTTTGAGGTTCAATTTTGTTCATTCAGAGCAACTACCTATTGTGACTATGCCTGTACAATCGGTCGTGATGCTAGTTCTCTTGCCCTAAATATACCGTAGACTGATGTAATAGAAACCATATCTCATAACCCACAGCTATTATCCGTAAAGTCAAATACAGTAGCAAGGCTAAATGTCCAACAGTTGGTTGGAAAGTCGGAATATTCGAATTATACAACTTTTTCCTTCTGGATTTGAGCTCGGTGACACTGCTTCTCAAAGCGCTGCTTCATCTCTTCTCGTTCCTCTAGAACTTGGCTGTGCGATTTACTCGTCCCGAAGATGCGTCTTCTGCTGGATTGCATGTCGAGTATTATCTTATCAACGTCCAGTCTTTGGGATTCAACGCTGTTCAGTCGAAGAACAATACCTTCAACAAGATGATTGTATCTTCTGGCGATGAAGTTGCAACAGCTCCTGTTCGAGCTTGAGATATAGTCGAATAGTACCGTGGTGAACTTGGAACCTTGGTCTTCAATGCGCCGGGATGAAGGTCCAGAAAGGACATTCATATCGATCTTCTTAATAACAAAGTGTTCATAGTTGTGCTCGGATACGAGCCGGGGCCCAGCGTATAGAATACGCAGGAAGCGTGCGTGAAGTACCGATGTTGGATCTGCCAAACTGCACGTGAAATTTGAAGAATACCTATAATGATCATATAAATTATCCGGGGGGTTAAAGATGCGAAAGGTGACGGTCACTTTATCGATATAGATGGATATAGGTAGTTTCGGCAGGTACTAGGTAAACTAAACCCTATAATTCTCGATAACTATGACGTCGAGGTAGTATATATTTAGTATATATTTGATAATATGCTGAATATTATTGTAAAACTGCTTATTAACCAGAAGTAGGTTCCTTGCTAAACTCTTAGGTTTCTGTACCTGTACTCTGCGACTGAAGAGGGATCTTAACTAATCAGTTTGAATATTTAAAGGGCTGGGAAATTCGATTAGAGGTGTAAGCGCGAACTCTAGGATATCTAGTTGCAGTTCCTAAGGAAGCTTGTGCCATCCTTACATATCATTTGGAGTTACCATAGAAAATTCGGGGTTCATATGGTGCTGTCTGGGTTATTGGTGAACTGAGTTAATGGAGAAAAAAGGAAACAGGCAGGTATTTATGTGTTGAAAATCTCGTCACCCACATCAAGGTTTCGCGTGACTCTTGCTTAAGAAAGTCAAACCATATAACCTTTGTATAATTAGACAAGCTTATGTGATAAATACATAAACTGCAAAGTTTACCCAGATAAGAGGATACACAGCCTTCAACCCTAATAATAGGGCCTATCACGCAACAACAACTCTCCAAGTTAATCCCTGAATCTAAGGAAGCGTGTTGATATAAGTTACATCAGAGTCAGTTCTAAAGTATCTGAGCCTCAATTGCCACTATGGTTAAACTCTTTTACTTTTAAAAGTTGGACAAAAATATTCTTATCTCTTGTAATTATTGTGTGAGAATAAGGTTGTTTTTATGCCCTACATTCTATGACCCTTCAGGGCACCCGAAAGCAATATTGTTGTTAGAGATTTTCAACCACCAAATGTAGTCAGTATCTAATAGCTATTTATTCTGGCAATGGGCTTGCTGACTCTATTGTTGAAGAAGCTGAGACCAAATTGGTATATTGTTCCAGCCGAAATGGAGGGCATGACAGCCGCGGTGAAGCAAATAGTGACAGGTGAAATCATCTGTCAACGAGTTTTGCAGTTACATGATAGTTCCATACATCTACCAATTGCTAATCATATTATCACACGACTTTTCATTCACGGGTTGACATCCTCAGATCGCTTGAGCATTTGATGATCAAAAATTCTCATTAAATGGTAGTTTGGCTCTGCCCTGCAAGTTCCTGCCTCCTCGCACTAGAGCTTCAGCAAGAGCAAGTGCCAAAAGAAGTTAACACCCTCTGTTCTTTATATGCATTGATGATTTAAGCACTAGCTTGGGCCACCTTGTTGACCATGCCAAGAATCTGAGCAACGGTAATAGGATTCTCAGATCTTTTGAATCCTTCTCTAAAAGGGATCGTTTCTTTCTCTACATGACATTAGCGTCTGCACATCCGTAAAGGACGAGTGACTTACCAAAGAGTGTCCTGACCCAATGAGTATTCGCATTTCCCTCTTCGGGGTTGCCAAAAACAGTCAAGTACAGAGAAGTCTCGATCAAGCTGATCTTGTTCTGCTCGGCAGTCATAGAAAATTCCGGGTTGTTGGCGGCAGCAACTTGAAGACGATCCTTGCGGGCATCAGCGGCCGCCTGGATGGATATGTAGGGCGCACTAAAGTGCTGCAATGTCTGCTTCCAGATGTGAGGGTCCAACCTCGAGTTGTCGCCAAAGTAAATGTCGTCACGGCTCAAGCTGCCGTCATGCTCAAGAACTAGTTCGTTGAGTTAAAGACTTTCAAGAGTCCGAGTTTGGATTACTTACTACCAGGCTTGGCCAAGTCGTCGAGGTTGAAGGAGGTACCATCGCCGGTATCCAACGCCTTCTTGCCAACGAGGGTTGTGGCGGCTGGGTCCAGGTTGATGGCGTCGGTGAAGCCCTCGATCAAGTCATCAAGTGTGATGTTGAGGCCGTCACGAGGGAGGTATCCATGGTTGGCGAGGGAGTTGACCATGGGACAAGGGCTTCGTCCTGCAATCTTTTAGTTTCGCGTTGGATTGGTGGTGGAAGATATACTTACGGTCCCATTTAGAAGGGGCGTGCCACTCATTTGAGGCATCAGATGAGTGATGGTGAGCCAAAACAGCGGAGCAAAGAAAAAGTAGGTTGAAAAGCATGGTGAATATCGTAGCTATCAAGTTGAAGTTGATAATGAAGATGAACAACAAAGACAAAGCAAAATATGAGCATTACTACGACTTTTATCTATTCTGTTGATCCAACCCTTGCCACTAGTCATGTCTTTCATCTGCAATTTTAACCATCATCCCATTTCCCTTGGTCAATGCCGAGGCTAACGGACGACTACCATAATAGGATGAGGAAGCGCCGAAGAGCAATAGGTATTGGTGCGATATTGAGACACTACCAGCATAGATCGGAGGATTTACCTTGATCAGCAAACGAGCCAATGGAAAGGAAGGTGATTACATGATAAAACACGGAATTAATGTCGAGGGGCCCAGGACCCTCCGGTGGAGATGGTCAAAGTCGGTCGTTGCGGATTACGGGCCGCTGGACAAGGGCTCTTTTCCCAGGCCGGATTAGACTACGGAGGCTAAGAGCTTAGGGGCCTTAGAGTCGAGTCATTCGTAGATCAGTAAATTCTTGTTCATTTCTAGAAAAATGAAAGGAAGCACGAGGGCGCTCTTTTGCGTTGAAGATAAGGGGGGCAATGGATCTCGGTGTAGCAGTTATTGGCTTGTACGGTGAGGACCTCTAAGACCTGATATTTAGTGGAGTAGTTAGTTTTCTGACGAGAATATTCATGCTTTGACGCAGTCATTTGACTAGATGCAGTTGTTGGCTAGTTGTTGTTCTCAGTAACCTATAAAGTACTCGTGAGGAACTTGGTGTTGCTAATTACAGCAGCAGTCCTTGCAGTTTCTTAGGTACTGAGAACTGCCCTAGACGACGATCTTCCCTCTAGTGTTGTGATCCCGAACTGCCCTGTAATCGTCAGCGGGAAGGTGTCATTGCTTGAACCAGGTTGAGCCCCTGTAGCAACAATGCGGGGTTCGGTCTATGCCCATACTCGGACACTTCAAAGCTCCGGCCACCATCAATCAAGTTCGGCAGTTCATGTGAAGCAATTGACTGACACGAGGGTTGAATCACGAACAGTCCGCAGTCCTACAGTCTTCCAAGCCTGATGCCAAGAGGCCAATCACTCGGCAGCTACACTTTTGCGACGCAACGTAATACAGAGCACGAAGAGGGGAAGAAACCTTGTTCACTCCTCATCAGCATTCCCTGCATAGTACCTAGACCGTACCTTACTTTGAACATCAATCAACACAATGGCATCTCCGGGACTTACCCCGGAGCTATCCCAGCTCTTCCAGAAGGTCGAAAACGGTTTCAAGGGCACTCAGCTCGGCAATCAACGCTGGTACCTCCTGGTCATTGCTTGCCTCTCCACCAGCCCCGATCCTGAAGCTGCCGCCGCTCTGTACCTGTACCTGACCAAGCAGGACATATACCAGACTAGTGAATCGCGACAAACCCTCATCCAACGTATCCGCGAAGCATTGCTCAAAAGCGTTATCCTCGTCGGCGTCTGCAAACCTCTCGAAGCCATCCTCGCCATCAGCAAGGTCGAGAAGCCCGAAGACCGCGACTACAGCACCACGCGCGAAGGGTTCCAGATCAACGATGCAAGCCACGAGCGAGGCAAGGATTGGTTCAAAAAGGTGTACACGCGCAACGCAGGAGATACCATTGGCATGTTTGACGCGCACAAGGACTTTGCATGGACTTCAATGGAGATCACGTACGGGCTTTTCTTGTCCGACCGACAGGTATTGGATGATGTTGACACGCAGCTTGTGGTGCTGCCCGCCATCATGAGCCAAAACCTGCCGCTGGAGACGCACTGGCACATTAGAGGAACAAGAAGGATTGGCGTGTCCAAGGACGATGTTCAGGTTATATGGGATAGCGTGCGAGATGTTGCCAAGTTCTTTGGGGTGGAGTTGAACAAGGTGCCGACCGTGGATGCGGTCGAACCTGACGTGTAGACCAGGAGAGCCTGGGGCCAGGAGTTGGCACATAGATCATAGAGTCAAGGTGAATTGGAACAAATACACAACTCCCACACTACGAACGAGAGTCTTGTGGGGTAGCACTTGGCCTACGCTCGTCAGAATGCACTAGGCCTCAGATCTTGTAGATGTGGCAAAGACTGTCCCGTAACGCTGGATACATCCACAATGCCAAGGGGACATGTGGAGGAGCCATCATTGATCGCAGGCTATTGACCAACTAGTTTACGGTCTATGGTCTCGATGCAGGATATTATTCACTCGAGCTCGATACAGCGCGGACGATGCGTTTGGCGTGGTGGAACAGGTTTGCGAGGGAAGACGAGGCAAGTGGAGGACAACGCGTCGGAGGGAGCTGGTAGGCAAGCGTCGGGCTGAGCAGTAATTGAAGTCGAATGCAATTAAGTCACGGCCGTGGATCTAGGACTGTATCGAGGGAGGAAGGTCAATTGGGTGTACGAGGGTATCGGCGTATGTCAGTAACATCGTAGTGAATATGTAATCTCTGGATCTCTGGGTGAAGCGCGTGACGCGAGTTTGATGGACGCCACCTTAGGGCATGCAAAGAGTGAAAGCGCCCGAGGTGGAGTGAAGGTTTCAGAGGCAGGACGCGCTGAGTTTTCGCAACAACGTGCTGACAGGGATCACACCAACCTTAGTTGGCCCCAATAACCTAGGTACCTTCGACCCGCTTGTAGTGTCTCCATTCCCAAGCCAAACCCGTACGCCCGGAGAACTTGCTTGTGACTGTAGCCTCTAAGCGGATCAACTTTATCGGTGAAGAGTCCGGCGAGGCTATGGACAGTAGTCTGATTTGCCTTGTCTTTTCTATTATATCCCCGTTTTTCTCAGGTTCATGTGGCGACTGTTCTTGGGAGTTCAAGTTACAGTGCGACGATGGTGTTTACTGCCGATAACACTGTCCTCATCAGAGATGTGTTTTCTAAACTATCATCAGCCAGTCATGCCTCCTTGCTCAGCCATGTTTCTCAACATTGAGAGCACGACCTTTGCATACGAAGCAGATATTAAAAATTACTAAGATAAGTTACCTTCCAGCTCCATAGACATTATATGCAATTATGCCATGTCGCTAGTTACACGCTGAGTGGATCAGATCAACTCTTGGATGATACTCAATGTCTAATACTGGAAAGATTCCTTGTCTCACTGCTACGTTATGCCCAGTATGGGCTAATGTGCTATAACTACAACATCTTTGTACTATTTTAGAATACCATTTAGTGAACAGTAAAAAGCAAGCTGCTGTCCAGTCCCCTCCCCAGGTTGGAGGCTAGTTCCCACGCTCGGACAAGCCTAACATACCCGGTATCAATCGCAAGAGAACATGCTGGGCGTCTATCCCGGAAAATGCCACTGCATACGTTGACATTTCTGCCTTCCTGTCGTCTTGCATGTATATATCTATAAGTATCGACCTCATTAACCCGTACTCCGAAAACTACGACAGAAAACTGTCGAATAATTACCAGCGAGGAGAAGGAGTGGAGGTCAACGAAGTAGGACCAAAGGGGGTGTGTGAGGTTGCTTTCGACATCGAAAGTCGAACATTTGGCTCATGTTCGTGAACATGTACATCGGAAGTATTCTTTAGGTGTTTTCATGAAACGGGAAAAGCATCTAAAATATTGAAGGAGTACCGGAGCAGTAGATACAAAAAGAGGCACCGTTACAGAAACAAGAACAAGTCCACGCACAATGCCCACGCACAATTATTGAACAGAACATGGCCAAATCCCTGACGCACATTACGTCTGTACATCAGTTTCTCATCGACTAAGTGTCTACTGGAATATTTCTTGTTCGCCATACTCGATTCTTTGTTCGATGTGTACATGTGTCGAACAGTCCATTGTTCTGTTAGATTAGATCATACAATGGCCAACCAACACCAACCTCGAACAATAATGATTACCTTTAAAAACACTGAGACGTCGCTTTGCTTCTCGATCTACAGGCATCTCCACAACTCATCCTGCAAACCCTTGTATCATCAGTCGACACACAAAACAAGAACCCCTACAGCGTTGAAAGTCACAACACCGTCAGTATGATGCACTCTTTCAAAATCACCTCGAACCCCGAGGTCGCAGCCCTCATCGAAAAGCACGGCACGAACGATGCTCTATTCATCCTCAACCTCACACACTTCACCGACATCCCTCTCACCGAGGTAGGTGGATCATCCTACGATGCCATGAACACTGGTGTGCGTAAGATAATCCCGGGCCTATCTGGCCAACCAGGTTTGACTAGGTCCGAGTTCATTGTGCTAAGCTTCTGGGCTGACCATTTGGGTGCTTTAAAGGTCCCGTTTCTCATTGACCATGCCCACACCATCATTTGTGCCCGAGCACATCGAAACTTAATGTCAGAATTTGACGTTAGGTTCATTCGCCACGCTGCTAGTTGTATCGAGGACGACCTTGCCAACAGTGACAGAGTTCTCAGTGAGTACACTACGAAGGACTATGGTGTGATTTTGAGTTTTGCATTTCAGTCACGCCTCTCGGAGGGTCTTCGCCGAATGAAAGCTCAAGGCTTGTTAGATGAGGACGTTTCTCTGGACAGCATTTATGAGAATATGCTCAAGCCCTACATTGAGACAACTGCACTTTGTGAAACTAAGATCAAGAAGCATCAGACTAAGAAGACTCTGCATGATGTTGAGATGTCCATCGGTTTTGCTGAAGACGACAAGCGGTTTCTCGCTAAATGTCTTTGTATTTGCGAGGAGCGGATTCAAATCTTGAACGGGAAGCGTGAGGCACTGAAGAAAGAAACAGAAGATACTTGACCTGGAGCACAAGGGTAGATAGACTGCTAGAGCAAGCATGTACCCAGCTGGACTGGGTACATTACGGATGGAATGGAATTTTGTACAATTTAACGAAACCTTGTTTCAGTACCTATCGTTGCAGTGAGGAAATTGTATTGAAGATCAGGCCGGCTCAGAACGGGGCTGGTCGCATGTCCAGTGACCCATGATAGAATTGCAAAAGGGCCTGATAATAATCGGTAGCAGTAGAGACGACTAGACGACTAATAAAATGCTACTCATGTCGTTGGGTTCAGTCCCAAGATGTCGGCGATCACTACTGTTTGGGGATATCAGGCTTAACCACTTTGAGTAACTCGCACAGAACAACTTGTGATTGGACCCCTTTCTGTATCAGGTGGAGGCTCGAGGAGAAAAATCGCTCTAGATCTTCCCCGCTATACCAACAGACCAATTCAGCTCACCCAAATCATCGTCCAGTCCAGCCCATTGCGTCCTTCACTTGGCGCTCATCACGTCACACACGCCTGTCTTGCCCCCGTACCGCAGCTAACAGCTCATTACTTTGTCCCCGTTTTGTCAGACTGCAGGGTACAGACCCTTCTGCTGTTCCAGGGCGATGGAGCTTGCTATCAGATCTCCCCGTGGCGGTGTGCAGCAGTCTCTAGGTGATCCAGCGCCTCAGAGCGTGTCGACCAACAAGGCACGGGCGAATCAGGTGCGGCGTTCGCTCTACAAGTCCTCTGGCCCAGTAGTGATTAACACGGTATCTAGCAGAATATCCCGAAACCCAATATCGGGGTGCTTGACATCAGGGACGGCGGTCCCAATGCCGCTAAGAGGCAGAGGGCTAAGACATTCAAGACCCGCACTGGCTGTAAAGAGTGCAAGTTCGTACATGTCTAATTAGCACAAGATGCTCCCGTTACTGACACGTTGGACTTAGACGTCGAAAAGTGAAATGTGATGAGGGCAAACCAACATGCAACCGCTGCAAGGCAGTTGGATTAACCTGCCACTTCCCGCTCAGCTCAAGTGTATCTTTCAAGCCAGCCAGTAACGCCACCGCAGTTACAACCACAAGTACTAAAGCCACCAGCCCGGTAGGCACCCTCAACTCATACACTGAGATTGTCCGTACCACTTCAGCTACAAATGGAGGTAAAACTGCTACCGCAATCCCGGGGGGCGACACACGCATCCTGGTTGTACCAGACTATGTCACAACCTTGTTCAAGGACCAGACATCGTGGGACATGTTCTCCACTTTCCTCTTCACAAATGAGCAGGGAACATCTTTACCTCACAACACGTTGGCTGCCATTACCCCCCAGATGGCACACCACAACCCTGCCATTCGTGAGATGTGCTGCGCTTTAGGTGCTGCTGTGGGTGCCTTTACTGCACCACACGTGAAGGCCGAGGACGCCGAGAAAGCCCAGCAGCTGTCCCTCATGTACTACAACCGTACCATTCGTGCTGTGCGGGCGGCGGGGACAGCCCTAGAGTCACTATTGAGTGTGGCTCACGTAGCTGTCATCTTTATGGTGTACGATATGTTGCGTGGGGACATGAAGGCCGCAACCTTGCACTTTGACCACGCCAGCCGTCTCCTTGTTAGCTATTTCGGGAAGCGCTGTGACCAGGAAGGTGTTTCTCTGTCCGATTTGAAGTTGAACGCCCTCGAATCAGCAATGTTCGACATGTTCCAGCGGTTGAGCACCTACTCATGGCCCCTGGAACTTGGTATAACTGGAGACGAGCGCCCAGACTTCAAGGGTGGCAAGCGGTGCTGGGGAAGACATAGGTATGAGATTGGCAATATGCCAACTTCTTTCCGTGATTTGGACCAAGGTTTAAGGTGGTGGGATGTCGCTCAGCACCACATATCGCACCATCTTTTCGATGACTATGAGGTAGTTGATCCCGCAAACAAAGCTGTATGGGAAAAGGCCTTCACTGTCCTGCACAACTGGCACAGTGCGTTTGTCCTGCTCTACCGTTATACTGAAGACCATCAATACGAAGCCCCACATCGTTATGTTACGGCATGTATCTTCGAGGCGCTCTACACTGAGTGCCTCTCAAGCCTGCACTTGCAGCTCAATGCAGATGCCAAGGTCTTGCCCGATGCGAGACCCATCTGGCGCGAGATCATCCGAACAACACGCCGTATGCAGCAAGAGTTGAAATCGTCCATCGACTGGAACGTGATGGACAACATGGTCTTGAAACCTCTTGTCATCGTATTGTTCAAGTGCCGTGATGAGCAGGTGAGAAAGGATGTCAAGGTTGTGCTGGAAGAGGCAGTTGCATGGTACGGAAATACGTGCTTGGCTGCAGTTATGCTGGGCATGATGAACATGAAGGCTCATCAGATACCCAAGCAGATGAAAAACATCGAGAGAGCTGTTGGATGGCACCTCACCTCGATTGGTTGTGGTCCCGGAGTAATCAGCATTGGCTAAATATGCTGCCGAAGTAAATTGGAGTTGGGTGTCATTTGAACGTTTGATCCTGGTACAATGTAACATCACCAGGTTTTATAGGTCTAGTCTAATATACGTGATTGACGTCCTACGATCGATCCGGCCTGTGTCCCTTTATCTTATCTATGAATTATCAGTAGCGAGTCAGAAGAAGATGATCCGCCCTTAGTGAGTGTGAAACTTGCGAGTCGTTGTACTGTACTACGTTAGTCTGAAAGTCTGGCCGAAAGTAATGACTGGCATCTGGTACCAAAGAACCTAGTGAAAGTATCGTCCGGACTTATGCATGCGTGTCAGTCTAACTCCCCGCTTATGCAGGAGAACAAATTGTTGTGCGCGATTTCTTCACAGCATGGAGCAGAGTTATGCTGTGCAGTCCTTTCAATGATCGTTGCACATCTCGACTCTTAACGACACTTCGATTATTTACTGCAGGGTGAACTTTGTTGAACGAATGACTTGATTGTTTTTGACGCTAAACTGATAATTCCCAAACTCCTAGAGTCCATTGCCCTGCTTCTCTATTTGTCTCCACGTAATGTCTTTTTAGCAAACCCTATCCGTCTCTTGTCTGCATCAAAAACCACAAACGCGGCTTTTAGTGCAACACCACCAATGATGTTCAGCCCTGAGTCAGAACTTGACTGGAGTCCTCCAAAACAGTTGCCGGACTCAGATCCTTTGTCACCTCTCTTGGTTTTACGTCCTGACCCGACCGGCTTGGGCCCTTCCAGAGGAGAGAAATTCATGTAGGCACCAGGTACTGTAACCCTTGTGTTTGAGCCGCTGATATTGAGGGTGAAGTCAGGGAGTTTTGCGTCGCAGGGGAAGACGTAACCACCCGCTGTTTTGTCCACCTTTGCCCCTTTCACCTGAGAGTAGTAGGCCTCGTTGATGTCGTTGGGTAGCCAAATGAGTGATGTCCCGGTATCAGCAATAGCTGAGATGGATCTCTTGTTTAGTTTACCGTCTCCCACGGTAAACCCTGCTGATTTAAACGTCCACATGCCGTTGGATGGGTCGACATCTGTGTAAACAATGTCACCCGTATACGCCGTTTTGTTGATGATACCGAATGTATATGTACCTGGAGCATCGTGTCGTAAGTCGGCAGTGAATACCCCAGCGCCGTGGTTATCGTTGGCGTTCTCGAAGAAGGTCTTTTGCTTCTTTGGTGTGACAGTGTTGATGGAGTGGAAGCCTAGTCCCAGTAGGCCATCAACATTCTGCTGCTGTGCGAAGGAATCGTGAACTTTATCCGCCACCTGTACTGCTTGAGCCTGCACCGACAGACCACCGATCGAAACTGTGTCTTTCACCACATGCCCTGATGCCCCGCTTCCATCACCGTACTCGATCAACCACTTTGCTTCACTCATCTCTTCACAGGATTTGGATGCTGTGGAATTGTATCGAGTCCGACTACCGCCTGCAGCAGCCGATTGCGACCCATGAACCCAGAGATCTGACGATCCAGTGTCAAGATCCATCTGGAATGTCCTTGGGGGGTTGCCGATTTGAACGGGTGTCAACCACTCTGCATCGTCGTCGATAGGTCTGTTTGTGACAGCCCCAGTGCCATCACGACGAGCAAGGGCCGAAGTGGCGAGATAATCTGGAAGGTCGACATGGTACTTTCGGTGTACTTTGAGAAGTGCTGCAATGCCATCGCGTTTATATACTGGGTTTCTGACTTGCTGAACAGAGTGTTCCGTAGGTGGTGTGACGGTCGGATGTCCAGCGACCAGTGGGATAGATGCGAGCCCGCTCGTGAGGAGAGATGAGAATCTCATTATAAAGGAAGGTAATGATAACAAGGAACGACGAAGTGAATGTGCCACACAGAAAGAAGAAGCATGTGTCAACCAGATTGATCACACTTGGTCAGGGAAAAGACACTTCATATATCTTGCAAACTCCCCCAGTCCCATCAGTTTGTGGACCGGCATCTCCGCATCCCAGGAACCGATCCGATGGGCACGACATGAGCTTGTTCAGCAGTTGGTTCCCTTGTTTGACACTGACACACGCGTCAACTCAGCATGGATGGATCTCACTGGCTGAGGTACCCGACGAAAACAGTTTTTTTCGACCCTCCACAACGGTTCCCGGGTTGAAACGTGGGTCGATCGACGGACGGAACTCAAAATGATGTTTGGTGGCGGTCCAGACTGCATGCTAAGTGGTTACGAATGATTCGTGATGTGGGCTTCCTCTGTACGTAAGCTGGATTGACATGATGGTTGTGGAGGTTGACACGCGGCCAGCATGATTGTTTCACAAGGAGACGGCTCACAGGGGATGTTGATAGATATCGTAACTCTTGAAAACAGTTTCAGAGAAGGAAAAGATGATTGTATCTGATACTATCCAACGCAGGATAAAGAAACAGACAAGCAGAAAGTCAAAGACAGTCCAAAGTCTCGTCATAAAAAAATGTTTCAACTCCACTCGCACTCTAAACCTGCCCTGCATTAGCGCATAACTAGCAGTCAAGACACTTGGAACTTGGAACTTGGCTATCCCTGGGTTGGATCCGTTAGGGCAGATTGATCGCCGGACGATCGCCACAAACCGAACAGTCCGTACAGTACAATACCAGGTCGGCCCTGAGTAAAAAATCACGCTCGACACCCCTTCCTAGTCCAAGGTTCTAGAAAGCTTTGGAATAAACTTTCAGTTGTCTTACTAGGGTTTCATGTGATATATCTCATGCCACTGTTTCCCTCGTGTTTTGTGGTTAACAATTCCACGAGTCATCAAGCCAACTACAGCGATTCTAAGGTAGACACGATAAATCACCAAGATTTACTCTAAAAACTTAAGACAGGTTTATAGTACGGACTGCCCTGTGGCGTTGTACTTGTTCAAAAGGAAATCACGTAGAAAGCCAAAGCCAAAGTCCCAAGGCGACCTCGCAAGTCGTTCCAGGGGAGAGAGCTGACGACATGATGAGTTTAGCCGACTCCACATCAACTCAAGTCAACGTCATCAAATCATCCTCGATCATCCACAGGATCCGAGTACAACCTTCATCGCTATATCATTGTGAAAGATATATAAAGCACCATGACATCCTGGTTCAGTGACGAGACTACACGCCCAGCCTTCCATAGTAAACCAACTCCATTGATCAGCTTTGGCAGGCCATTCCCAGAAATATGCCTCAAGCAAGTACAGGAACGCTTCCAATGCTCGCGAGTATATATCATAGCATCTCGCTCGTTATCCAAGAACACTTCATCTCTTGAAGACCTCAAGTCAGCCCTTGGTGATCTCATTGCAGGCGTGCACATCGGCATCTCACCACATACACCAATCCCGGAAATTGTCGACATCCTCACCGAGGCCAAGCCTCTAAACATCGACTGCATCGTGACTCTGGGAGCTGGAAGTATCACCGATGGAGCCAAGCTTGTGCGTTTTGCGATGGCTAATGCGGCCTGGACACGCGAGGACATTGACACCCTCTGGGGCGGCAAATCACACAATCCGAAGATGCGCAAGACGTTACACAAGCCAACGATCCCTTTGATTTGTATACCAACTTCGCTATCCGGTGGCGAGTATCAGGCCATCGCTGGAGCGACTGACGAAGAGACCAAGGCCAAGCATACGTTCGAGCCCAAAGTCGATCCGGATTTTGTTATTCAAGACCCGCAGTTGACTACTACGACTCCGCAAAAGATCTGGCTCAGTACCGGTATTCGAGCTGTGGATCATTGCGTTGAGACTTTGTGTTCACTACAAAGCAACAAAGATGGCGATGATGCTGCGGAACGTGGGCTGGAACAGTTGATACCGGGGTTGCTACGTTGCAAACATGACCTACAGGATCTGGATGCTCGCCATCTTTGTCAGACAGGTGTTGTCGAAGCCATGCACGCAGTGTCTACCGGAGTACCACTGGGTGCAAGCCATGCTATTGGGCATCAGCTTGGTCCTTTAGATGTTGGACACGGCGAGACAAGTTGCATCATGCTTCCAGCTGTATGCAAGTTCAATGCCAAGAAGGGAGTCAACCAAGACCAGCAGAAGCGTACACTAGATATCCTGGTGAAGCAACAGCCCGTAAAGTCGCTCATGGATGAGGTGAAGATGACAGACAAAGAATATGATTTGGCCGACATTCTCGACTTGATCATCAGGGAATTGGGCATGCCAAGGTCATTGAGGGACGTTGGAATTACCTCTGATCATCTTCCTGGTCTTGCTGTGAATAGCTTGAACGATATCTGGATCAAGACTAATGCTTATGAGATCACAAAGAAGGAGGAGGTGATGGAGATTCTCGAAGCTGTTATTGGTAATTGAAGGGCAGAGGATGACTTCACGAGCTGGTTTATGAGTTTGGACTTGAACATCTATTCCCTAGTTTGGTGGCAATCAACGAGTCCTGGGTGTAGCAATCCATATCTGTGGCATCAAACAACGACACAATGCAAGTTGGTCTTTTAGAATTGCCAACACTAAACCCACAAAGATTTTGCATGGCAGCTGACCTGGCCTCCAAAAGTCACCCAAGAATATTGGACGACAATGAACAACAGGGGTAGAAAGTCTCGTTGTCAGACAATCCAATATGATCTGATCGATGGTAACGGGACCTGAGAGCGTGGGGGTTCTTCCAATCCACGTGAACATCCCATAGCCGGCTTTCACGCCTCGGACAACCGCCGCGCGGAGGATGAAATATTAGTTACTGCGTGAAATAAGAAGTATTCTTTCTTTCAATACTTTCCTCCGGGTTGATCTCTGTACTAACAAGACTGGGGCTTGCCAATCAGCTGAACAGCATGTGATATGTCCTCCTCGTATCAATTACAATATCCTGACGTCCCTGTATGTGGATCAGCAGAAGGTGCCATGGCTCTGGAGTGCTTGAATCCATGGTGGAACTTCCTTCGGGACAAGACATGTTGGTTGGGGTTTGGAAACGATCATCAGACGATGAGATGTGCATATATATGAACCTTTCCCCCCCTAGCCAGTAATCTTGCTATCTTTACTATATCATTCAATCATTTGATACAATTACCATTAACGAAATGCCTGCTGGATTCCCTCCTAAGCGATCGTATTCCCGCACCGATGCTGCCGTCCGTGTCGAGTACCCCGAGCATCATGAACTTCCCGCCAGCAAGCCCTTGATTGGTCAAGGTGGACAGTTCTCCAAGCCCACTCTAGCTTCTCTTTCCCTTGAAGGCAAGACAATTGTCATCACTGGGGGTGCAAGAGGCCTCGGCCTTGTCATGGGCCAGGGAGTAGTCTATTCGGGCGCTCATCTAGCCATCGTCGATTTGAACAGTCAGTCATGTTTCCAATGTTTGAATGTCTACTGATCAACAGTAGAGGACGAAGCACAGTCCCAAGTAGGCCAATTGACAGATGCTTTCAAGAGAGAGAATCCCAACAGCGAGAAGTAAGAGTTCATATCATTTGTATGAACTTGTTCTGACCTGCTTCCAGAATCCCGAGAGTTACTGCCCACTATGCAGACGTCTCTGACCCCGACTCGGTAACAAATTGTATCACCGAGATTCTCAAAATTCATCACAAGATAGATGGTCTAGTTACATCGGCTGGCTTCACTGAGAATTTTGAGGCAATCAACTATCCTATCGATCGTATGCGAAAGTTATGGGGTGTCAATGTTGACGGAACCTATCTCTTTGCAGTTGCTGTCGCCAAGCATCTCATGGAGCGTGAGGTGCCTGGTAGTATTGTGGTTATTGGAAGCATGTCTGGTGCCATTGTTAACGTACCACAGCCGCAAGCGTGAGTTTGCCCTCGAGTTTTGCTGAAAGCGTCAGCTGATAACGATGATCAGACCATATAACGCGGCCAAGGCAGCTGTTCGACACCTGGCTGCTTCCCTTGCAGTGGAGTGGGCTCACGCTGGAATCCGAGTAAACTGTATCTCTCCTGGCTATATGTTGACCGCTTTGTAAGTTGTCTTTTCTCTCCTCAATCCAGTCTATTACTAACAAATGATAGGACACAGAAGATCTTGAACGACAATCCTGATCTCGAGAGAACCTGGACATCTCTTATTCCTCAGGGGCGCATGGGACTACCTCAAGATTTGATGGGACCTGTGACCTTTTTGCTGTCAGATGCGTCTTCTTACATGACTGGAGCAGATCTTCGAGTAGATGGTGGATATACGGTGACCTAGATGCACGGAACGGTCTTGTCTAGCATGAATTGGCGGTAGATGATAGACGATAGATTCCAATAGTGTTGCTTCGCTTTGCACCGAATGCTCCAGTTTTCTTAATCACACAAGATGTGATGAAGATCCCAGCCCTTGTTATCTCTCGAAGGATGAGTCCCACATCTCTCATCTCACGTAAGCTCCTGGCAATGGCCAGACTTGGAAAATTGAGGCACCTGGAGTTTTCTCTTCCGATCACTCCACGTTAGCTCCCGTTCTCCAAAAGGCCAACCCAAGAGCGTCATTGCCATATTCTTCCACTAAAATCCGCTCCAAGATGGCCATCTACGAAATCCCAGTCTACATTCTTGGTATGATCTGCATCGCCCGAAGCGTTATAGCGTTTATCAGTCCACAAGGCGAATACGCGCTGAATGGCCTGAGACACAACATCGCACCCAAAAGCGACGACAGTTCAGGGCCAATATATATGCTGGGCCTCTGGGAATTATCCGTAGGCATATTATTGCTCGTTACCCAAGCCAGCGGGTCTTTTGCTGGTGTCACGACTCTATTGGGCTTGATGGGCTTCTACAAAGCAGGCGTAGCGATACTCCTTTGTTATATCGGGGACGAGAACAAGAGAGGAAAGATCGCAGCGAACACATTGACTGCAACCACATTCTTGCTCTGGGCTATAGCTAGGTCTCAACAAGGGAATTTATAAGGCAATGGTTGGTTCAGTGACCGCGAGAAGACATTGTTATTTGTCATGGCTTTACTGTAAAGATTACTTTGGAAATTGTATGTGCTACCTACCCCATCTACTATATAGTCTTTGTACTGACAGTACCTTCCAAGACGCATATTTATGGTGTTGCTTGTTCGTACTGATGGCGTGTGCATGGTCATGGTGAACCTGTAGCATCAAACATTCGTCGATCAAGAACAAGCCTTGAGACTGGCGACGACTGCGATTGACAGCAGAGGAGAGATTGCGTAGCAAGTCTGTAGGAAAATTAGCTGTGTTTCAACATCGTCCGTTATTATTTGCACATACCATGAGTACTCGGGCAATGGACATTTTGTCATTCTCGTCTGCATCATCAACCTCGGCCATGGCCACCAGCTTCATGGCGGGTGGTCCTGCTGGCATCAGCATCATAGTGAACCAGAGAACACGATCGTCGCCAAGAACATCAGTCTGAGTGAAGAGCATTCGAATAAAGAGAATGCTTAGACTGTTTACACATTGTTAGAATTGAGTTCTTCCAGGGTCATTATTGTACTTACACAGGCCAAATGATGAATCGGATCAGGACAACCATGGAGAGAGGCAGCCAGTGGAGGTTGCCTGAGTCGCTTCCCTGGCGCATGCGTCGCAGACTGTGAGCCAGCTTAATACCGACAACGATGACCTGCAAGGTGACAAAAAGCTCTCCAATGTTCTTAAGACTGACGGTTAACCAGGCATTGAAGATACCTCCATCCTCACTGTCGTTGAAGAAAGCCTTCTTGAATGGAGGAACAAATCCGAGAACAACACCAATAAGGGCGCCGACAGTTGGAGGGCTAATAAATTGAGTAATGTGTACCAGTACACGTTGGACTTGAGGGTGCAGCTTGTCCCAAACAGCGTGCTGCGCTTGGGCGGTGTGGCGCGATGCCTTCTTGACATATCGAGGTAGACGTCCGGGGAGGAGAGATGTACGTTCGTCGGGTTCTTGGCTATCGGTGGGTGGGCTGTCATTGTGTCCGGCTCGGTCGCGCAAATCCTCATCCATAGATTCGACGGGATCTTCATCGCTGACCCCAAGGAGCTTTCCACCAAGGCCAAAGGTGAGCATGTTGGATACGACGGAGCATACAAGGAAGAAGGACTTGGCTCGTTCGATAATTTCGTCGCTAGTGTCATCTTCGGACTTGGCGAGGGCGGAAAGAACACCGGCTGAACCGAGAGACTGGATCAAGAGTAGAGGGTAAGAGGTGGTGTTGTTGAATGTGATGGCGGGCGTGAACCACTTGGGCATGCTGAAGCATTTGGTGAGGGCGTATCCGACAGCGATCGAGGCGAGGTTATAGACGAGTGCCCAGACTGTAGACGGTATTTTATTAGATTGTAATCTTGAAGAAGCTCAATTGATGGCCTACCCAGGATGGTGAGGTACAGAGATGCATTGGATGCTTCGATCTGGGTACCGAGATTGACGATGAGCAGAGCTGGCAGGAACATTTTAATGCAGATTTTCGAGATCTGTCGACCAGTCTCTACAGAGAGGAGATTGGTCTGGCCGGCGAAAACACCATAGAAAATGGTGAGCAAAACAGACGCCGACGCCTGGATGGCGCCGACAAAGGTGCTCGTGACGCTGCTAGACATTGTTACTTGCTCGTGCGTGTCTCCTGGTGGTGATTTTGCAACGGGCACAAAGAAGAGAACTTGAGCAGTTAAAGGGAAAAGGAAAGGTAAAGGTGTCGCGTGTGTTTGTCTCAGCGCGTTCCTGTATTGTTTCTTTCCTCTACCATTACGTCAATTATCGTAGCAATCTTGATCTTTGACAACGTTGTTCGGAGCAAACGTACCTTGAAAAGCGGGACTGACAGCGCCTGTAACTGGTTTTTCAGGTTAAGGTTATTTGGTTTAAACAGGGAGTTGGGTGGGCTGTGACATAGTTCAGAGGGGCTATTGGTGGATCAAATGCAGTGTGACAGACACCAAGAGCTTGTTTTTTAGGCTTGGCTGGTTAGAAGTAGAAGTGGCCTGTGATGAGTTGAGTGCCCAAGAAGGCCTAGGCCACTACAGGGAACTCGTTAGTGGTCACCCTTCTACAATAATCGAGTCTAGCGCATCAAGCTATGCGTCATAAGCAGGTTGGCAGCTTGTCTGTCTATTGATTGCCATGCTTCCAAGTAGAATATTCCATTTATATGTTCTACACCCAATTATACAGCCCTGTGTCTCGTGTCACCCAGCAACTCGTGCTGTTGATGTGGTGTCGTTAACGGCATTTCCTGTGGCTCATGCACTTCGGTCTGCAGCTCGTGATAGCTGTTTCTTGACGCAAGTTCTCTAACAGGCTCTTTGCCCTCGTTTGTCGCTGCCTTCTGACGTCGTCTTCGGAGGAAGAAAAAAGCTGCTGCAGCGACAGCCAATGCGCCGACACCGACACCAACACCAATTCCAGCCTTTGCGCCGGCCGTCATGCCTGTTGATGGGGATGAAGTTGCGTCCTTGCTAGAGCCAGAGCCACCGTCTGTGTCTTTCGAGTCATCATCCCCGCCAGATCCTTCTGAGTCGTCCGCATTTGTCGCGCTCGTCGAAGAGGGAGTCTTGGCATCGTCCCAAGTTCCCTTTCCATCCCTATGCAGCTCCATGATCTTGTCTCCGCTTGTATAGTATACCCAAATCTCGTCCGATGACAAGGGAGACACAACAGCCAACCGTCCGGACTCGTTATCTGAATGTGGCCATTTCTTCTTGCCAGGCGTTTCCTGCTCTTCCCAGCTCCCATCGGCATTGGATGCTGCGTGCAGCTCGGCATCTACACCTATATAGAACACCGACAGATGTTGCTTCGTTGTCGCAGAAAGACCAAGGTTGGTCGCGCTATTGAAGGATGGGAGCTGGAAGGAGCTGTCCTCCGAGGAATCGAGTTCTATATCCGAAGGGTCGGTTTTGTTCGTCGGCGCTGGGCTATCGAATGGTGTCGGGAAAGATTCTGAAGTGATTGTTAGCGACGAGGGCACGCTTGACAGTCCAGTGCATCTTACCCAGGCTCCATTTGTTCTTGTTCTCATTGTTGAAGCGAGCAACGGCAATGTTCTTGCTATCGTATGGATAAACGACCGATACATTTGTGCCTTTTGTCTGCAGCGTCGCTATCGCCATGCCACCGCTCTTCTTGAGCGACACAGGTCCGTCGTATCGCCAGTCTGTATCGTCGTCGTACGCCAGCATATTGACCAGTCCGTCTTCGTCGTGGTAGTATAGTCGGTAGCCGCCCGAGTCTCCCAGCTCCGTCACCGCTAGGCCGGTTTTTTCGTGTACAGAGGGTGCGCCCGCAAGGTCGGATACAATGTCGTTGCCATCGGGATTGAGCTTGTAGTTGCCAGTTTTGTTGTCGCATGTAAAGAACGCATTGATGATCGAGTCGTCGGTTGCTTGGTAGAAGATTGAAGCCTACTCACTTAGCAATGTGCGATAGCAGCGCCAGTAGACCGCGTAACTCACAATTGGCGTGTTCAGGTCATCATCCCACCAACCTGTCACAGCAAGTGGTGTTGCAGGCTTCGGCTGGGTTTTGACGGGAAACTTGTTTGGGCTATCGGTTGAGAAAGCTGCCGAGCCATTGCTGTTGCAAGAGCTGTGCACGATATTCCCAGATCCTGGGTCTTGGTAGGCGAAATGAGGTGTGAGAGTTTCGGGCGACCAAGTCCACCAGCCTGCCAAACCTGCAACGGGTTCTGCGAGAAGACCAGCGATGGCCAATGTCGATGCGATTGTCAACCGAGACATGGTGTTCAGTTCGACTGAGGGAGCAAATAGGGCAAAAAATCGAGACGTCTAAGCGCCTGCCTCTGTGAGCAATTCTTCTGGACTAGCAAACAAACGCGTCCATCAAAGAGCGACAAGCAACGAGAACACAGCCAAGTCGCTGCGCTGAGCTTGAAAGCCGAGTAGAGCAGACAGGTGAGAGCCCAGCAGGGCTGAGTCTTTGGAAGTGGGTATCATCGAGTTTTACTCAAGAGCTGGCGGCTCGCGTTGCAACGGAGTTCAAATTTGGGAGGTGAGCAGCAGGTGATGGGACCAAAATTGGTAGAGATCGTTGCGCAGGGGTTGATCTTTTCTGAGGCACTAGCGCTTACTTATCCCCAAGTACGGGCTGACATCCGGTAGTTGCTGACGTTGAAGAGGGACTCTACCTCATGCCTCTGGGAGATTTAATTGTGAGATGTCCCAATATACATATGATTTGTCCAGAGTTCGTGAAACTAACCACTTGTTGATTCAAGTGAAGCCGACAGTAGGTAGTGGTGTACTGCCACAAACCTGCCCATGGCTGATTCCTCCAGGGGTTGTTAAACTTAATGCCAGGCCGCTCCATGCTTGCATCAGCGCTAAGCTACATAGCTCTGACCCAATACAACACCGCCAATTGGTATCCTGAAAGATAAATGTGGAATCATCTTGACCCTGGAGACTCAAGGCTGAGTCCCATCCGCACTTCGACGAATGATGCTTCTTCCGGTAAGAAGTCCGAATAGCGCTGCCCAGCCATCAACTGTGATTTGTTGCGGATCTCCAGCCCCGAAATACCTCAATGCGGTAAGATTGATCAATCGAATCATTGGTGAGAATGGACAAATTGTTGGACTCTATAACGTTGAACTCAAATGCATGAAGTACCGGGCGGATTTATTACAATATTTACACAGATGCCCCAGCTTTAACAACCGAATATATCAGCTCGCTATAAGGCATTAGGTGGGATGTCTTCCTTGGGTTCGATTTCGCTAAGGACTTGAAGTTCTGTGCCGCAACACCATTCTACTACCCTACATTCCCATCGCGTCACTTTCGAAAGACAACTCGATGTAGCAACATTAACTACGCCAGCGTTTCAAACAGACAAAAACAGTTAAAAAACACGGATTGCGATAAGGTGCTATTCGCTAATGAGATAATACAAAGTAACAACAGAAGAACCATAATTATGGCCAGGAATTATAATGAAACAAACATACATTGGAGCATCACGGGGCTGGATAAATCTAATCGAAGTGTTAAGTGGTTTCGAAATATCAAATATCGATACAAGCTACAGTCATTGAGTATTCGTATCACACTGATAAGAATGCAAAAGGCTCTCTGAACCATACAATGCATATCTCAGAGCAAGTGCTGTCTATATGAGTTTGCTCGGTATGGATGTGTTACTCAAAGGTAGAGATTATTTCTCCGTACGGGATGAATGGTTGTTGTCGGACAATCTGTCGTTTCTTGCAGCAAAACATTTCGCAAGTTATGAGCTTCTATCTATGCTTGAACGTAAGTAAAATAACGAAACCTTCGAGGAAGAGATCAAGTCACCAGTGTCTTCTCATTTTTCTCTGAATGAATATTGCCTTGGGGCTATAGGTTGTAAAGAAGAGACATACTGTCAATAACGTGGGCGAGTCATTCTCGACCTTTATAATGGAATATAAACCACAATTTCCCTCTGATGCTGACCTAATATTGTATGTGAGTATTTGTAGTTGGAGGAGTGCGAGTGTCTTGACCTGTACATACTGTAGAGGACCACATCTGGCTCGAAGCTGATAGAGAGATATCAAGACCGGGTCAACATACCAGTAGCTATCATTCCTTAGATATACTTAACAGTGATATTGTCTTATTATCTAACGCTATCTGCTGCTTTGGCACTCTCTACTTCTTGAAAATAATGACAGGCGGCCGACAACCGTCGTATAAGTTAGCAGCGAGGTCTCGACCATACACCCCAGTGATCACTGTCACATGTCGAAGCAGGAAAGTAATTGTTACTAATGCTGACAATTTTCGTGTTAAGCTGCATTCAGTACAAGAACATAAACAGATACGTGAGGGTGCAAAATAAGAGTTTGGTATAACGAAAGACGACTTGCCTCTCGTGGCGAATATTGATAAGAGGTCCTCAGGCAAAATTCAGACAGCCCTATCGAAGATTGTTACGAAACGAGTAAAGATCAAGTTCTGATCAAGTATGAATGGTAAATTGGATATTACAAACGGTTGAGTGTCAGTTCTCGACACGACCCGAGAGTCACGAACAGAAGCGAGATGACTTCAGTCCTTACACCGGAGCCCTAGTGAGTTGCTAGCAAATACAAGCACCTGCCGGATTTGGAAGACAAGGTCGGGTTCTGGGTTTAGTATCTGATCTCGATCATGCTCTCAAAGACAACATAAGTACCACAAGATAGATCCAGTGGATACACGCCACATGCGACCCTTAACTTCGTGGGGGAGGATCCTGTGAATGTAGCTGAGGTTTGCAGATCCAGAACGTCCCAGAGAATCCTGCAATGCTACCCAACCTAAATGTCAAAGACTACTTGCCTGTTCACTAACTAGGGGTCGGCTAGATCATAACAAACGGATAAGGTGTTTTTTCAGCCGTATGGTCATATGATGTCAGCTTGAGAATGTTACCATGAGCTATTCTTGGCAGTATCAAGAGTGCATATCTGGAGGATTTCAGGATTTAGCCTTTAGTTCCACCCGACAACTCAAAGAGTAGAATAGTCAGAACCTCACAGTTTGGACGTGGCAACTGGGATCCAAGAAAACTAGTGAATGAATAAATGAGGTTGCCCGGTTCCCGGCTTGGCAAGTCCTTCGGTGCCGGCTGGGCAACAATCTTGGCAGTTTATATGGGACACCTACAGGCAATTCGATCTGATCAGATAAGATCTACATGTCAGTTGAAACGGAAACAAGCTCGTATAGTCGCGAATGAGTGAATTAAGTTGAGCTCGAGGAGTTTATGAGCGATATTCGACATGTACACTCGTCCCTTCAATTGAGTTTGCCATCTCAAAACCTTGTCGGAGTCCCTCGGATAAGTCTGAATGACACCTTTTGCAGGGTCACTGACGAACAACCGAATAATCTCTATCGAACAAAAGTTCCCAATAATGGTCCAATTTCGATGGCGGGAGCGGATCACGTGTGTTGATATCCGGGTAGAACGGCATGAAAAAGGCCCAGATAAGAGAAGATGTTGCCGCAAACGAGTCCCAAAATGGAAGACAACGCGACCCCCGACTAGATTGCGACGTCGTATCAACAGTATTAAGCTTGAATCCATCGTTGGCGCTTCTTGCCAAATCTCGACCGTCATTATGTATGTATCGCCCGTCAAAGGTCCCAGTGGTTGCATCTGATGTTCTTCGCAAGAGGTCGCCGCTATCTCGTATCCTTGTCGACCCCAGAAACGGACCCCATTTCTAGCCTGACGTTTGTACATGGTGTCTGCTCCAGTTGAGTAGCATATTTAATTAACGTGGAAATGTGACCTGCCATTGAATGCAACTCTTGGTCACCAATTGATAAACCCATTTCGGTTCTTTGGCTCTCTGTCTCTTGTTGCACTCCACTTTGAGACAGTACCTGTATGGAAAGTTTAGCTAAGACCGTTAGTAAGACGACAGATGAAGCTTATCGTTTGAGTGCTGACAGGCGTATCCCATATTGGGACAAGAACAAAGGGACCTCAATACATAGTGCTATGATGCGTGTTGGTCTAGCTCAACTACCAACACAACAAGCTAAATGCCTCTGCATCGTGAGATATTGAACACGCGAACCAATTAGAAATATCTGATTATCGCCATATGGGGACCTTTTGTTGCGGGACCCCGGTAATCCGGCATGTCGCAATCAAGCACAGTCCCCTATTCTGGTCACACTACAGCCAATCGACAGTCGTCTGTAACCTTCACCCTGCTGCTTGATCCTTACAAAAATTCCTCGTTGCTCGGAAGTGGCACACACTAGTGCGGCTCTTCCCAGGAGGGCAGTCGATAGACACATGGACAATCGCTGCATGCGGCAAAGCCGATCAAGATACCCCAGTTTCAAGGAATTGCTCCACGATATCGACAAGGTCGGACACGGAATAAGTATCAGGCTAGTACTCATAAGGCAGGTAACGGATGTTTCAATATGTGCTACGGGCACTCTGTAGAGAGTCGAGTACCAACAACCGGTTAACATACTCGGGAAGCGAAACGCCAAGAGCTTCCTTCCACAAAAGAACCCCCGGGAGCTGGATAAGGTCTCGAACGGTGGCCATGTCTTATCGCCGTGGTATCCGATATGCGATCTAGAATCGACAAACGTTACATTGTATCATTGCCAGGGGAGGTGGTGTTACCAGTCGTCAAACCAGCCATGCGGTTCAGATATAATTTGGGGCAACCCGGATTCTTGACAGACCCGACGACGCTCAACTGGTAGAAGTCGCACTCGAACCGTCTTTCTCATCACGGTTCCACAGCCCAGTGTTCCCTTGATATTCTTCTTCAGGGTGGGCTTACCATTCAACCATGTCCCTCACCAACGTCGAGACCAAGGGGCCTCACGGCCCCGATGACACCCTGGAGACATCGGTCTCTCAGGTTCATAGCTCTGACAACGCCGACGAGAAGAACATCGACACTTCCAAGAACGCAGTACTTGGCGCAGAGATCCACGATGTATCTAGTACCGATCACCACAACGATAGCGACAACGACAGCAAGGATGTCATCATCGTTACCGGTGCCGACGCCTCTCGCCACCTGCTCCCGATGAGAGACGATCACGACAACGCTTTGACCTTCCGAAGTCTGTTCCTCGCCTCATGTCTCGCCTGCTTCCAGGCTGTCATGTACCAGATCTATACAGTGAGCTCCGTCGTGTGGCTTATCATAGCTAGACATCATCTGATATCAGTCTCTAGTTCAAACCCACTCAGATCACCATCCAAGGAACCTTTATCGTTCTCATCTCATACTTCATCGGCAATGCTTGGTCTTTCGCTCTTCCCCGTGGTGACAAGTATGAAGCTCGATGGAGAGCCAAGGGCAATACTGGTTCCCTGCCAATGTGGCTCAAATTCATCAAGGTCATCAACCCAGGTCCATGGGGTCTCAAAGAGCATGCCATCTGTGCCATCACAGCTACATCCGCTTCCAACGCTGCCGAGAGTGTCCAAGTCTTTGCCGCACAGGATCTCTTTTACGACATGCCCTTGAGTCCCACCACTGTCATCTTGAGTACAATTTCAATCGGTTTATTTGGCTATGGTCTTTGCGGTATCATGCGCCCTGTGGCTGTTTGGCACGTCGACGCTGTTTTCTGGAGCAACTTGCCTACTGTCAAAACACTTCAGGGACTTCATTGGCAAGAGGTGAAGGACTCCAAGCCTCTTCGATACTTCTGGTACAGTTTTACTGGAATGTCGCTTTACGAGTTTTTCCCAGCCTATATCTTCCCTTGGCTTAACTCGGTTTCCGTGCCTGTATGTTATCCCATTAGTTGGTATTATTTAGGAGCCTACTGACCACCACATCTAGTGTCTCGCTGCCATGAAGGCAACCGGCGCAAAGGCCGAACATCTTACCAACATCTTTGGTGGAGCGACAAACAACGAGGGTCTTGGTCTTTTCACGCTGTCTTTCGATTGGCAATACGTAAGTTATGAGTTCACAATAATCCAGTAGCTTTTCTGACTTGAGCAGATCACCTCTTTCAACACCTCTCTTCCTCTACCTCTCCAGGCCCATATGGCTGTCGGATTCTTTGTCTGCTACATCGTCATGCTGTGTATCTACTATGGCAATGGTTGGGGCGCCAGGTCTCTTCCGTTCATGTCTACCCGTCTCTTGTTGGAGAATGGTACGACATATCCCGTTGCTCAGGTTTTTGAGGGCGGAATCCTCAATGAAGAGCGTCTCTTGGAGTTTGGTCTTCCCAGATTGACCGGCACCTTTGCTTACGCCATGTTTATGGCCAATGCTGCGGTAAGTTCTCAGATTATTCTCCCTCCAACTCAGACTAAGTCCTGTTAGATCGGTGCCCTTATTCTTCATTGTATTCTCTTCTGGGGCAAGGACGTCGTGAAGGCGTTCAAGAGCGCAAAGGAGGGTCGTTACGATGACCGTCACCACGCACACATGGCCAAGAACTACAAGGAAGCGCCCTGGTGGTGGTACATTTCCATTCTTGTTGGCAGCTTTATTCTCGGTCTTGTCGTTGTGATCAAGGAGAATATCACTCTTCCTCCTTGGGCATACGTGGTGTCTCTCGCCCTGGGCTCCATCATTGCACCAGTCGTAAGTTCTACCGGTATGGTGACAAATAGTTACACATACTAACTGAAGCTATTCAGAGCACCCTTCTTTACTCTAGATACGGAAACGGAATTGCCACCAACAACCTTTCGAAGATGTTGGCTGGTCTTATGCTTCCTGGGAAGCCTGTGGGCAACATGTACTTCGCGGCGTGGTCTCACAACGTCATTTCCAACGCTGTCAACCTGTCCGGTGATCTCAAGATGGGCGAATACCGTAAGTTTCTCTTCCCAACTTTTTACATCAAGGCTAATCATCGCTTTAGTCAAAATTCCCCCTCGCGTTATGTTCCTCACACAAGTCTGGGGAACCATTCTGGGAGGCTTCATCAACTATGCTGTGATGATTAGCATTGTGGGAAGCAACCGAGAGCTACTTCGAGACGGAGACGGAAACTCGTCTTGGAGTGGCGCTACTATGCAGTCATACAACACCAATGCCACCTCATGGGCACTGGCTGGTTACCTTTACAAGATTGGTGGTTTCTATGAAGTTGTACCCTTTGGTTTGTTGGTTGGCGCAAGCTTGGTAGTTATGCACCGAATCTTCTACAAGGTAAGGAAGAGTCTCCATCTTCTAAAAAAGCATTCACTAATACATCACAGTTCTATCCCAAGATCAAGAACTTCGATGTCGCCGACATCAACTTCGCACAGTTCATTCAGTTCGCTGGTTACATCCCTTACAACCAGAGTCAAACTTGTGTCATCCTCAGTCAGCTGCTGTCTGGCTTCTTCGTTCAGTTCTACCTCCGAAACTACCGCCCACGCGTTTTCAGGGACTATTCATACCTTGTTACTGGTGCCTTTGATGGTGCCAGTCTCACAGTTCTTTTCATCCTTTCTTTCGCCGTCTTTGGTGCTGGTGGTCCTGGCCATCCTTTCCCAAGCTGGTGGGGAAACAATGTCAACGGCAACTACGATCTTTGCCCTGTTGCCGAATAATTTCGGTCATATCGTATTAGTTTCGGGATGGAGAATTGGTAGTTCAGCGTATATATAAGTTCAAACATATTGAAAACAATATTCATGTTCCAAAGAGTTGGCTCCGTGATGTAACGTTATATGCATCTCGAGTCAGCTGACATGGTGCATACGACATAGACCAGGTGAGGGGCTGGAATATGACATTGTCATTGTAGAAGCAGTCAAACATCACCCTTCTCATTTTCCAAGCTTCGCCTCGACGAGTATTTCTAGACTAAATGCCTTCCACTCATGCTGTCTATCCCAGCCTGCGGGACAAGACAGTGCTTATTACCGGCGGCGCAGAAGGTATAGGTTCTGCGACCGTGGAACTCTTTTCTCTACAGGGCAGTCAAGTCATCTTTATCGACATTGCTGAAGACTCAGCCCAGAAAACGATTGACCGAGTGGTTTCTCGGCAAAAAGATAGCAATTCTCCCATCAAACCACCAATCTTTTACAAGTGCAGCGTTGCAGATCTACCTGAATTGCAGGAAACTGTCAAGATCATCCAGAATAAACATGGCGCGGTACATGTACTGGTAAATAATGCAGCGGCCGCTGGAAACAGAGCTAGACTTACCACGGAGAATGTCACCTCAGACGACTGGGACTTCAACGTCAATACCAACCTTCGGCATGTTTTCTTTCTCACTCAAGCAGTTATCCCAGCTATGAAGGAGGCAGGCAGTGGAAGTATCATTAATCTCGGTTCCATTACTTGGCGTATCCCCGCCGCCGGTACTCCAGGTATGCCCATATCTATCTTCACTTCAAGGTAACTCACTGACATGCAACAAGTCTATGGTGCTTGCAAAGCCGCTATTATGGGCCTCACGCGTACTCAGAGCAAAGAATATGGCAAACACAACATCCGCATCAACAGCGTCATGCCTGGAGCCATTGCGACGCAGCGACAGAGAGACGAAGTTCTTACGCCCGAGTATCGTGAGGAGGTGATGCGGGGCCAGAGCTTACAGCGGGATCTCGAGCCCGAAGAGGTGGCCAAGGTGATTGTGTTCTTGGGTAGCGACGAAGCCAGCGGCGTTACGGGGAGTTCTTATGTTGTTGATGGGGGCTGGTGCAGCGATCCTTGAGTATTTTTAGTCAGATTAGGACTGCACACTTCTATTCCTGATACTTATCTCACCATCATCGTCAATGTTCCTGATCAGTAGCCGAGCCCCTCATCTCGGTGGATCCGAGATAGTGTGTACTGGAACAGGACAAAGCGGGGAAGCTTGTGTCGACAATCGTCCATAGATGCTTTATCTAACCATTGCAACTCGTCTATATCGATGAATCGTCTAAGTAATCCAACAAGTCAAACTAGCATGGAGTACTGGCGCTATTCAGCCTCCCAGGCCTTGGAGGAACTCCGATCCGGCAACCTTACTGTCGAACAGTACGCATCCTCACTTCTTGAGCGGATAAAGCAACGAAACGAGGACGTCCAAGCCTGGGCATACCTTGACTCAGATGCCGTACTAGAACAAGCCAGGGCTTTAGATAAAGTTCCATTTGAGCGTAGAGGGCCGTTGCATGGTCTACCAGCGGGTATTAAAGACATCATCTTGACGAAAGGTAAACACTACCCAAAAGCAACACATCTTCCCAAGAAGATAAGAAGGTCGCTAAATTTCGAGTAGACATGCCAACTGAGTATGGGTCAAGCATATACAAAGATGATCATCCGAAACTCGACGCTGGGTCTGTAATGGTTCTTCGACATGCAGGATGCCTCATCTTCGGTAAACTTATCAGAAACAGTTTAGCTACCGTTCCCTAACAAGGCAATAGGAAAAACAACAACTACCGAATTTGCTGCCTCATTCATCGGCCCAGCCACTCGCAACGCTCATAGTACCACACGCACACCAGGAGGCTCATCTGCTGGGTCCGGGGCCGCAGTGGCTGATTTCCAAATCCCCATAGCGCTTGGATCTCAGACGAAAGGTTCCATCGTCCGGCCAGCTTCTTTCAATGGTGTTTACGGCTTCAAACCTACTTGGCATTCCATCACCCGTGAAGGTCAGAAGTTCTGTTCTCCTACCGTTGATACAATTGGGTTCTTCGCCCGTAGCGTTGCAGATTTTGAGTTAATAGCTGATGCATTCTCTTTGCACGATGACGAGGAGTCTTCATTCAAGGAACTGGCGGGATCCAAGTTTGCTGTATGCAAGCCAGTCCAGTGGCATATGGCCGGTGAAGGCACCATCTCAGCTATGGCGAAAGCGGTAGAGTTACTCAGAGCTGCTGGTGCGCAGGTTGAAGAGCTCGACCTTGGTCCAGACTTTGAACAGGTTGTCGAGTGGCACGAAATAATTGTACGTCTTGAAGGAGCGACGAGTCTCTTGCCTGAACATAAACAGGCTAGTGAACAGATGGATCAGGTACTGGCCAGAGCTGTGGATGAACGAAACAATATCTCGCGCAGATCACAACTTGACGCATACGATGGACTTTCGGCCTTACGACCACGTTTCGATAAGATAGCGGAGAAATATGTGGCCGTTCTAACGCCGAGTGTACTTGATGAGGCACCAGAGGGGCTTAGAAATACAGGCAATCCCATATTTGCATCACCTTGGACTGTAAGTCGGCCTCGCTTCTGGAGAGAGTGTTACTGACAATACAAGGCCTTACACACACCGGTGGTCAACATCCCGGGGTTCCGAGGTAGGAATGATATGCCAGTTGGTGTTTCGTTGGTCACGGCGAGACTTCGCGATCGTCATCTACTCAAGGTGAGCCAAGTCGTCGGTCCGCTTTTTGAGAAGGGAGGGGGGTGGAACCAACGTTCTGCATGAGGATGAGCCTGGTTTTGTAGAAAGTACGTAGTTGAAACCCATCGCTTTTTGTCACATATTGCAAGGATATAGTAGGTCATTATTTGACGTTTATTCTTCAAGTTGAAAGTAGTAGTACCGATAACACGCGAAGGCTGAGGCCAACACAATATCACTTCACTAACTGAGATATCTTGATGCTGAGGCTTGGGAGGAGGCGGGCTCTAGAACTGCTTGAACCCTGAGTCATGGCCTAACAGGAATATGCTATACATGATTCAGCATAATACGACAGCATATTGCAAAGACCCTCCAGTAAACGAATCTGACTCCCGACACACAGCAGCAGGGGGTGGCAACGAGCTAAGCGGCAGTTGCATAGAAGTATCGCACACTAAACGGATCTAGAAAGGGCCGGCATGTAAGAGCAGGGCTAGGACCCCTTGGTGTCAGGGCTGGCCTTGTTGTCTTTCTTCCAAGGTGTAAGAGTCAGCTATCATGTGGAGCCTGGTTCTATCATACGATGCCGGACATTTCAATGTTCTTATAAGCAAGTGTCAGGTTGAAAGGTAAGTATCGAGATTGTATTATTATCCACAAAGAATGTAGTATTAGGACCCAACATCTGAGCGCGCAATCTCGTTATAGTTTGCTAACATCCCCCATCAACCAACCAATTTGAACTTAAATTGTCATAGATACTAAGAAAGGGGTGATCGACCTGCCCCTGTCAAGCATGCAAAAATACAAATCAAGGCGTCAAGCACTTAAGCCGCAGTGGGAGAAGCAGTTGCAGGCTCGATGTGGACAATGTTGGCATTGGCATCGGCCTCAAAGATCTTTTTCTGCTTGGATGCCTTGACAGGGCTGGGGGATGAGAAGATGTAGTCAAGTTCCTCGAGCTAGAAGAGTATTTGTTAGTGATGTTCACCATAAGAAGACGGTGGCGGTAACTTACAGTTCGGTTCTTGGTCTCGGGGACGAGGAAGTAGAGAATGATGGACTGAATGACACACCAGATACAGAAGACAATGTATGTCTTCCAGGCAATGTTCTTCAGAGCGACGGGGATACCAAACTGCATGACAAGCATGGCAGCGTTGGTGAAGAGGGAGCTGAAGGCCATACCCTTGGCTCGCATCTCGTAGCTGAGAACCTCGACGGGGTAGAGAGCCTGGAGGGGAGTCCAACCAACGGAGTAGAAGATCTGGAAGAGGTAGACCCAGGCGAGGATAGCCTTGCTGACTGGTGGGGTGACGGCATCGGTTTGCGACTTGTCATCGAGATCAGTGATGTTGGCGATGGAGGCAGGGACAGTAACACCGATCCAGCAGAGAGCACAAACGACGTTGACGATGAGCAACATGGGACGACGACCGACAGTGTCAGTGAAGGTGGCACCGAGAGCAGCAAAAGCAATCTGGACGGCGTTCATTCCCATGGCGACATCGTTTTGTTGTCGGCCATCCTTGATACCAGCAGTGTCGAGGAAAGCGCTGAGGTAGTAAGAGACGATGCTGTTGCCAGCCCACTGTCCGAAGAGGGAAACGAGACAGTTGCAGGTGAGTCGGTAAAAGGCAGCACGGGTTCTGAAGAGAGCGCGGTAGTCCCACCATCGCTTGTCACTACCGTCCATCTCAAGATGCTCCTCGTACTCGTGGAGCTGGAGCTTAACCCATTCACTCTCAGGGTTACCGTGGCCGTGGAGGCTTGTAAGGTTCTTCTTGGCGAGCTCTTGTTGTCCGTGGGTGTACAACCATCGAGGAGACTCGGGGAGAAGCATGGCGAAGAAACCAATGACACAAGGGAACATGAGCTGAAGGCCAACGGGGATCATCCATGAGGTGTTGGTTCCCTGGTAGTTCCAACCGCCACGGACAGCACTGCTAGCAACGAGGGCACCGACAGGCCACATGACGTTGTAGAGACCAGTGATGATACCACGGTGGGCAGGGTGGGAGACTTCAACGACGTATGTGGGACCAGCAGCGGCGGCGATGGAGACACCGAAACCGAGGAAGAAGCGACCAGCCATGAATTGACCGACGCTGGCGTTTGTGTAACATGCGAGCTGAATAACGACACCGACAATGATGATCCAAGCACCAATGGTCATACCGACACGGCGACCCCAAGTATCGATACAGGGTCCAACGAGGGGAATAGCGACGACGGAACCGATTTGATACATGGAAGTGACGATACCTATCAGATGTCAATGTTATGATCAAGCTACCAGGGGTTATTGAACTGTGAGGACGTACCAGCTTCAATACCCTTGTTATCGACACCAAAGAACGCCTTGAAGTCATCTGTGGAAAGAAGAGTTCCGAACAGAGAACCATCGTAACCGTTGGCAGTAGAGCAGCAGAAAGCGACCATACTGGCGAAGATGAGGATGGGCGCAGCCAGCTTTGGTGGAGGCTCCTTGATCATAGCCTGCTGGAAGGCTTCATCTCCAATGGCCGTCTTGACGATGACGACTTCATGTTTGGGCTAGAGTAAGATGTCAGCGGTGTTCAATTGAGCTGTCTTGGAAGATGCAAAGACGTACATCCTTCTCGTGGATGGAGTCGGACGCCATGGTGGTGATGTTTCAGCACTGGAACTGTTGACTGTTGAGCTGAATGTTCTGTTCCGTAAAGGTGAGATTGGCGGATGCTCTGGACTGGAAACAAAACGCCAGAGATTGAGATGGGACGGGATATATATAACAACTTGAAGACAATGTTTAAGAACTGGGGTGATGGTGGTTTCTGCAAAGGCAGGTAGGTGTATCACGTCTGGCAGCTCCGTGGAACTGCTGCATATGGATGGCCAGACGGAGACTGCCTCCCGATCCGACACAACCACAGAGATCTCGAACAGGCGAGTGCCTGTTGGCCAGCAGAGTGTCTTGCCCAGGAGGACGGATCGACGGCCAAGGTTCCGACAGCTGATAGTAGTGACCGATCGAGCGGTACACGGGCCAGGTATTGAGCTTGACTGATCTGACAAGAAACGGCCAAGTGCCATACACCCTTGACAGAGTCGTAGAGTCTGGTGCACTCTGGGGTTGCCTGGCCGTTTGTGGAGAGGGAGGGGGATGGGAATCCAGAATTCGGTCCCAGCCCGACAGAGCGGAAAGCACAAAGTGCTGTCTTGGGTGATTGGTTCTGAAATGGCCACAAGCATCAGCCATGTGCGCCCAGTGGCCAGCGGCGCTTAACTTGGTCTGCCAGAACAGTCATGACAGCGACTCTTTTTTCGGCTTCTTGGTCCGCCATGCCATTCATCTTCTCTCATAGCTTGTGTCTAAAGCTGTATCGACTCACTACGCCGCCAGCTGATCAATCAATTTGTTCTGCTATGCGGTGCTGGCGATGGCGCTCGTTAGTCGCGGCCGCGAGATGTGCTACTACCTTGATGCTTTGCTAGTCAGAACGAGGTAAGACCGTGAGGGATTGTTTTGCTTGAAGCTAGTAAGCTTTTCGGCCCGCGTTACCGATATACGATTGGTTGACATCCTTGCTTGTTCGTCCGGACAGAAAGTGTCCCAAATGTTAGGATAGCGATGAATGGGATTCAACGATGGTGTTCTTTACATCAGGGAGCATGTTTACTATGGCGATAGCTTCAAACAATACTAACACTTGACACACTCTTCAAATATCTCCATCGAAACGTCAGTCTCGTCGCTCTTGACCATCCCAACCCAAGGTACGTACTAGGTCACTTTATACAATCCTCGTCAAGTTTAAAACATGCTTACTCCCCCGCATCCCCAGACCCAATTCTCCACGAATAGCGTCTTCGGTTACGGATCACAGCCCGATTGCTCCGGGCCCCCAAACACCAAAAAGCCCTTGTAAGAATTCAAATTAAGAAAAGAAAGTTGCGGAAAAGACGGGATTGGGCTCCTCGTCTCCTGCGACCCTCTCTTCCCCATCTGGGGTACAGCAATGGAATCAACAGTGCAGACCATGGGCTCTCTCCGCTTGCCAAGATTGAGTTCTACGATCAAGTTGCACCAAGGGGCCTCGTGCACCAATCTCCGACCCCTGTCAACCCATCCTTCAGGAGAGTGTTCAGATGTCTTAAGCTTAATGTGGCTACCAATCCTGCGGCTGAGGAGATAATGCGTTTTCACTTTACAAGTTACGGCAGTGGCGCCTTTGACACGGTCTTGATGGCCCTAAAACGAGTCAGTGGCCGGCGGTATGGAAAGGCATTCCGTCTCTTGCGCCAATATCTTGTCCAGAGTGCATACAGGACTGTCTTCGGCCAACATGTTCCGGAATTGATTTGACATGCCTCGTTAGTTGTGGGTTAGGGTTAAGTTATTTTGGTGACCCAGCGCTGTGGCTGTCCGTGTCTGCCCAGAGTCTGGGCCGATATCCCGTAGAGTCAGTCTCTCTTGGCCTGCTTGGCCGATTCCAGAAGTGGGAACTTGATCATTTTCATGTGGTTTGTTTCGTTGACCTCTTTTTGGAAGAGATTTTCTTGTCGATGACATTTCGGATCACGCGATGGTGCGATTCTGTCAGCTTGATACTCCTCTCATGTTCATCCCGCAGGTGATCTCTGATGCCAGGCTGCAAACCGATTTTCTCTCGACCCTTGCTACTCCCTTCCAGACTCATCTTTTCAAAATTAAATCTCATCTCTGCCATTCGACACTCCTGAATCTATTTGCGACGCAAGCACCGCTGTCAAACCATTCGAGCTATACATATCATAGCGCTACTCATGAGGTCGCATCATGTAGTAACATCTAGGCATAAGCTTAATCCAAGGCCAAGCTTGTGATGCCGGTCTTGCCGTGTCGATCACAGCGAAAGTTTTCTTGAGTAGCACTTCTCAAGAAGATCAAGTGCAAAATTGTGTGAGATTATGCAGCTCTTGGCCCCAGAGGCATGCAGCGTGGCTGATCAACTCCAGAGTAAGACCTTGGCGCCTATCAACTTGTCCTTGCCACCATAAAATCATAAGAGGGAAAATCAAGAAGAACTAATCAGCTTCTTTGTCCCCAAAACCCATGAATGGTAGGTGAAGCTGAGCAATGCAATTTGTTCTGCCCAGGGTATCCAACGAGACCAAATTCGAGTTACGGTTTCCATGGTACAGGTATGAGGGAATGGTGGTTTCGCAGTCTTCAGGGCGATCCAAAGTGGCAGCTCATACACCAGTATTTCTTCTTGTAGGGTAGCCAAACGTGCATTAAGCTGTCAAGACACTTAAGATATACTGTAAACTGTATGGAGTATCTTATATTATTTATTACCTAATGCGTGTTTTCTGTAAATGGAGAGAACCGAGGGTTAGAGCAAGAATCATTACTAACGTTAGGTTCGTTGAATGAAGAAAAGACAGAACATATTCACGAAGACCTTTTCAGCTCCACGAGCAACAAGGGACTGATTAATAACTAACCAGTGATTTTTAATCTACTATCGCAGTGCAATATCGTCAAAACCATCCTCTGATACTCAACAAGAAAAGGATGTCAGAAACAACTGATTCGCTGGTAAACACAATATGATCAAAAGAAAATACAAATATCTTAGAACATAAACACTGTAAGCATTCATGCTCTCACTCTTGCTTATTAGTAATGATAACCTGAGGCCACTACGCCAAGAACACTACAAGGTTCTCCCCAGATTTGAGCTGAAGTCTGAGTACGGATACAGAGTACGCATGTAGCCAAGCGAGGGACTAGGGTGCAATACCCCAGGTCTAGGTATAATACCCTATGGTGCTGGGAGCGTCGGAGATCATGGCACACTACAGCTAGACAAGCAGGATACTGTAGTACATGACCTATTGCGAATTTCACTACAAACACCCTTTCGCCAGCAAAACGTTGATATAAGTTTGTCAAAGCTAGTAAATAATACAACATCTATTTGATCCGCCGTCTAATCATACGCCTTTGTCTACTCATACGATTCATCTAGAAGAAATTCCAACTTCCGAGCAGGGGAGATCAGAATGTCGGGTCTGACTCTTTAATAGGCTTCAAATCACCCTGCCCCTTGAAAACCTCAATAATCTTAGCCTGCTCCGTCAAGATAAACCTCTCCGTCTGCTTTCCAATTGAAGCAAGTTCCTTCCACCTGTTGAAGTCCTGGGGGTTTCGCTTATCACCATGTGCATCCTCTGCATGTTCCCAATGGCCCTTGGAGAACCCTAGCATTCCGCTCATGGTTTTATTGGTGATGTCGTACACCAGGGAGACGATAGTTCCAGTCTCTTCTAGCCAGTTGACTTGCCATAGCTCTCCTGGACGGACGCACTGGTAGGCGACGGTCTGGTAGTTGATACGGCCAGCCATGGGACCACCATGAATGGCGTAGACGACGCGGTCGTCGGAGAAGAACCAAATTTCGTAGCGCCACTTCTCGGGGTTTCCCTCTGCGTCTGTGGCGTCGTAGTCGTAGACAAGATGAGTGTTGAGCATGTCATCCTTGAAGGTAGGATGCAGGGGAGTATTTGTCTGATATCGGGGTAGCGACATGATGAAGATTCTTAATATTTGAGTGATTAATTATTATATGATTTAATTTCTGATTTACTATCATAACAGGAGGCCTTTATGAGCTTTTATACGAAGCTGAAGAAAACTGTATCGCGTAAGTGGCTTGATTTTCGTGATACAAATATACAGCAGTCACATCATCGCCCATTCTCTCGGCTCGAGCGGACTGCAAGGTGCCACTAAAACACGGTGATGGAGCAATAGGAAGCTTGAATCAATCTGACAAGTTGTATATCCGAAAATCCATACGATCTAATTCTCAATTTAAACTCAATTGCAAATCGTATGATGTCACACGGGACTAACAAAACATCCACAAATCCACCGCATATGTCGCCATGACATGTCGGCAATGGATCTCGGCAGGGCAGTCAATAGCACGATAGAATTGCCTCACAACACCATCCAAGCCATATAGCGGTGTATAATCTTACTCAACGTCTCGTACAAGGCGGAATGTCACCCATGGCCATAGATACTTTGTCTGCCACCAGTTCAAGCTGCAAAAGTTAGTTTCTACCAGTCCACAGCGTAAGAGGATAATACTCACAAGCTCTTTCGACCAGCAATGCGTGGGTGCAACGCCCAGCTTCCTCCAACCACTGCCATATGCTTCTCATCCATAAAGTCGGCTAAAGCATAATATTGTCAGAAACACCCATCTGTCAGAAGCTTATGTACGAGACTCACCACTATATCCCGGATAAATATCCATTGGCTTAAATCCAGGCTGCGGCTCAAACAAAGACCCCGTCCACTCAGCTGCTCCTCCGGTATCACCCAATCCGCAGAGATAATCCTTATGCGTGATGCCTGTAGAATTAAAATTCTGAAATCCAGAATTTGTTTCCGTCAAGTCAACAAAGATGGCGCGAGGGTCTGTGTGAAATCGATGATTGACTTGACTCTCTGGTGCCTTCCGTCCACGCTCGACATATTCGTGGATACTGCGCAATTCATGAAGTGTCGGTAAGCGAGCTCCAACCCAGTGAGCATATCGCTTGACCTCATCAAAAGAGGCCATCACGGGCCAGTCGAGTGTTTGTGTCAAAGGGATGGGGCCCCAAACGGTTTTAACGCTGTGACGGGCGATGAACGTGATGAAGTCTTCGTCCTCTCCGGTATTATGCATTTTGTGCCATGTTGCCGGGATTTGAGACTGTTTAATGTTGAACAGATGCTTTGCGTACTCGCCGTTGCTCACCGGTCGACCTTGTGATTCGAGTTGGGGAACTCGGACCTTGTACGGCTCACGTTCGTTGTCCCACGCAAAGAAACGATCCGGTCCCTCATCGCTTTCAGGGTCGTGGTAGCCTATGGTGAATTCTTGTGCGGGAATTTTAAACCATGGGTTTTGGATACGTCGCGAAGCAGCCCCCTTTGCGAGCTTTGCGAAATCAGGTCTGGGCATATCTGGAGGAGGCAGAATGTTCTGGCTATGGATTGTCATAAAGAGGAATGTCTCAGCGTGAAGGCCTGTGATGTTAGTTTGAGACGGTTATAGCAATCCTGGGGATATCTACCTTCGTGTTCGAATCCTATCCAAAGAGCGCGTCCAATGCACCGGTCTAGGTACGCTTTCCCGTTTTCGTAGAGCGATGCAATTCGCTTTTTCACGCGCTCGCGATAGTGCAGGATATCTTCCAACTTTGGGAACACGTCTGGGAGTTCACTATGATCGTGACACTTGGAAGGGTCATCAACATCTGGATCTATACCACGCTCAAATATTTGATGATAATAAGCTGGCTCAGTCGGTTTGCCCTTGGTCGCTCGTGTCAGATGGATATCTTGGCTAGATATATTCGTTAATGCGATGACTGGACAAGGGATAATGATTCTCACAATGTTGGTATGTGGCCAAGGTAAAACAATAGAGGGTTTCTCAAAGGAATAGGCTGTTCCATCAATGCCTCTGGGCGTATCATCTTGGTGGTAACAAGTTCCCAGACATGCCAAAGCTGCTTCCATTCTGCCAACGAAGGCACAGGAGCTGGAGCATATTGCTCTGGTTGCAAGGGGAAAGCATAGGGGTTCTTCGCATCAGTTGCCATTTTGACTAAAGTCGCAGTCAAAATGGGTTTAATGGAGATGAAGGGACTATAGTAGGGCAAGGGCAAAAAAAAAACAAGGTCTTGTGAGGGCATTGGAGTCATAATGCTCAAAAGTATGATTTATGATGGAAACCCTATCCCTAGGAGATGAAGGAACAGCAATTGTCTCATGGATATAAGAATAACACAAACTAAAGTCGGACTACTGGCGTACTTCGACGTCATCATATCTCAACTCAGGTCCATAGCAACGATTCATCAGGTTGTACAAATCTATGCAAATATGGGCATGGCTGTTATACAAAAGAAGGGTCAAGGATCAATAATTCCACAACACATATGCGTTTGCCTACCCAGGAGGCAACCAGAGCTCACAAATAGCCAAATACCAGCTGTTGCACAGGCAATAAAATGTCTACTGGATCCTCGGCGACAATCTGCAGAGTGCTACTAGACTGAATACAGTTTGGCGCGGCATTCAAGAGCTGATCATCTACCTGAACTACTCCGCAAGTCTCGCCAAGGTTCACTGGCTAGGTAAGGATCGTGATACCAGGTGCAATCTGGCAATGTAACATCTTATCGATCAGAGTCTTCATTGTCAGTCCAAAGTTTAACACACATTCAGACCGAGTCACTTACTCTTTTCAACCGAGGAATTCGGACCGTGACTGAGACATAATGACAAAGAACAGCGCTGTTGTATCGAGTGTTGTTTGCGGAGTCTAGCGCACGTCAAGTTAGCCATCTACACAGGATATGCATATATGAGGGCTCATCCAGTCTAACCTTTTTGACCCCAACCTTTGCGTCACGACTTGAGCCTCATCACAACTCCTTGACTGACTTCTTCGATCAATTATTGTTCAATTCAATTGATCTTATACTCTCAGACCTTTCAAATACTCAACACTAACACCTCATGGATTCACATATCATGACGCCAGACTTGTCCCCTGCGACCATCATCTCGGCGCTCCCCGTCCTCTTCGGAGTGACCGGCACGAGTGTCGGCATCTACAGTTTCGTGTCTCCTTACAATGCAATTCGTCTTTTCGGGCTCCATAGCTCATCTACCGAAAAGACGACTCCATCAGATCCTGAAGCCTTCCAGAAGTCTCTCATCTACGCATTTGGCTTGCGCAACATTGGTACTGGGCTCAGCTCGCTTGGTCTATTTGCTTTCTGGCAATTCTCCCCCATCTGCCAAGTGAGCCCGTTGGCTGCGGCGGTGACCAAGAGGTGTATGGGAATATGTTTCATCTTTGGATCGCTAGTTGCTGCTGGCGATGCAGTTATTGTGAGGCGTTTCGCGAATCAAGAACACGTCCAGGGAGAGACAGAGGAGAAAGCTACCAAAGCTAGCATCAGTCATGCTGTCACTGGCGTGGTTATCCTCGCGACGGGTCTGTTTTTATATCTTTAGCGGGTGGGTTTCGTGTTGGATAGTCGGGTTTTGTAACAACATCTTCACATCTCGTCTCAATCATTCATCAATGTATTCTGTATACCGAGTGTATTGATATTCAACATTGCATTAAGTAAACGCTTTCTCAAATTGTATCCTAATAATTACTTCCAACACTCATTACTCGTACATCAACTCAATTACCCAGCTTGGATCCATTACTGCTGACGATGCACACCGCTGGTGTCTCCAGTGTCGTGAATGGCATTTGGAACCGCTCTCTCAACGCTCTCCGGCAATTTCTCCTGGAGCTTTTGGGGAACCTTGGACGCATTGCCACTATCATTGGCGTGCGATTTGTTGGTAGATTGGCCAGGAAAGGTCCCGGTTGGGTGGATCTTAAATGTCAGACTCGAAAACGATTAACTCGATATGGATAACATACAGAATCAGGCAGAGCTTCCTCTAGACCTTTGGGGACGTGTCTTGCAATGCCCTCGGGAACCTTTGAGGGGCCTGTGGAGTGGGACATGCCCTGGCCACGTTGGTTCTCATAGATCCCAGACATATTCATTTTGAAGTAGGGGATTTATCCAGATCAGTGTTGAAAATAGAGTTATGTTGACAGTGCTGTAAAGAAAAGAAGGTTACAGATAAAGTATTTCTTGGCAAACGTAAGGCTGGGTTTTTATAATCTGGGGCATTGATAGGGGTGTGGAATGATCAACGTCATGGATGCAGTGGGTTCAAAGCAGGAGCCTTGTAAATGCTAGGAGTATGTGATGATGAAGTGAGCATTATGCTATCATGAATCGAGATGTGATGCGATGGCATTGGATGTGGATATGATCGGCGCTCAGCTATCCAACTGTCACTGCCGCCACCTGAGAGGCTGGCATGTTGGCGGTGGATGACGTAGGAATTTGTCACTTTTTGCGTCTGTGTCAAAGCGAGATGAGATAAGAAGAGAGAGACAAAACCATTGCGGCCCAACCATGTATGCATGAGATGGGCTACCGTAAGTATCCCAGTATCGAGATCAAACATTGACAACAACGCAAATGTACTTGTCGAGTGTAATAACAAGCCAAGCTAGAGCTGTATGTACGTGTCCCACCGTGATGGCGCGTGTTGTGCTCCTTGAATGGCTACGGTTGGGACCGCGAAAAACACGTCAGCAATAATCTCGGGCGTGACTGAGACATCTACCAGATTGACACCGAAGGCTTCTTCTGCTGGATACAACATAAAGTTCACAGACGGAAAGCTGAGTGCAAGGTGACGGCAATAGGTCAATCCGTACAGCGAGAGCGTGTTGACAGGGATTTTTCTGTACTAAAATTAGTCTGTCATCACAACGTCAACAAGATGAAAAGGCCACACATAAAATCACACTCTCTGATTCTATACACTTCAACCACACCTATCAAAAATAGTTTATCATTGCATCATCAGGAATGCGATTGTAGCTTTCACTTTATCTCATCTTTTTAACTTGACAACGTACTGCGTTCAGATAAAGACGAGGTACCATAAAAAAGAGGTTATTGTAGGGTAGGAAGTTCAAGATAGCTAGAGGCAGATGATCAACTAACAAAGCTTGCGCCTAAGATGGTGTGGAACTGTTAAGGTTTAAATGCCAGGCATCTCAGCTTAGTCCAATCATGCTCGTAGCTGTGCCCCATCAATGTCCCTAGCGCCGATGGCTTATCTACACGTGATCTGGCGTGTCTAACGCGTCTCAATGCGGAAGGAACCTGGAGCCTGGAACCGGCATTGCAGAACATTCAATCTACGCCTCGTGTATCATACTTGTCGCAACTTCCCTTGTATTTGTATTTGAATCGACGGGGCATCAAATTAACTATTCTTTCTTCTTGGCTACCGACAGCACAATGGGCATCCCCGATGACGACTTCGACTCTGGGGACGCGCTCTTTGACGATGTGGATGAAGATGACCTCCTATTCGACGGTGTCGAAGAATCTGATCTGATCGAAAAGACCCCTGGAAAGCATAGCAGAGGCAAAGAGGACGACAATGTTCACGTCAAAAAGGCTCGACATGGCTCCATCAGCACAACCAATGGTCAGCTTGGTGAGACTCAAAGACTCCAGATTGCGCAGAGAATATTGGCAGATAACTTCCGCTACAAATCCTTTCGACATGAGCAAGAAGCCGCCATCAGCCGAATTCTGAATGGAGACAACGCCCTTGTTGTCTTTCCCACTGGAGCCGGAAAGTCACTTTGCTACCAGGTGCGCACCATTACTCAAAACGGAGTCAAAAGTCTTTGAGCTGACACACTCATCCAGATACCTGCCATCGCCTTCCCAGAGATGGACAAGGTGACGAAAGAGCGACATGCCGATGATTCCGGAATCACCATCGTTGTTTCACCCTTGATCGCTCTGATGAAGGATCAAGTCGATGCCCTCAAGCGAAAGGGCATTGCAGCAGAGTGCATGGACTCAACCAAGACATGGGAGGAAATACAAAAGATCAACAAAGATCTCCGCGAGGGCAAGCTGCGCCTCTTGTACTGCGCCCCCGAGCGCCTCAACAACGAAGGATTCGTTGGCATGATGAAGTATGTCAAGGGCGGAGTCAGACTGATTGGTGTGGATGAGGCACATTGTATCTCAGAGGTATATTCATCTACGTCCCATAATCCTCCAATTCTCACTAACTCTGAATCTAGTGGGGTCATTCATTTCGTCCTGATTATCTTAAAGGTTGCCATCCTCAGACTAGCTTCTCCGACATAAGCTGACCCAACACAGTTGCACGATTCGTCAAAGAGATTCAAGCAGAGCGTGTCATTTGCCTCACAGCTACAGCCACGCCGCCTGTAATCGACGACATTTGTAAAGCTTTCGATATCTCCAACGACGGGGTTTTCAAAACATCTGTGTATCGTCCCAAGTAAGTGCCGACAGATGTTTGATCTACATCGGACTACCTCTAACTTGTTCACAGCCTACGATTGGAAGCAGAGGCTGTCCAAGCGAAAGATGACAAGTACGGTCTTTTGTATGAGTTTTTAAAAACACACCCTGGCTCAACTCTGATCTACGCTACTCTTCAAAAGGTTGCTCAATTCCCTTTGCATCACATCATTACCACGACGCTGACTTTACTCAGCAAGCTGAAGAGTTGGCGCAACATCTCACTAGGAAGGGATTTCCTGCCGCTCATTTCCACGCCGGCATGAAGATAGAGGAAAAGAAGGCGATCCAAGATGATTTCATGACATCCAAGATCCAAACCGTGAGCTTTCCTGTAACAACGAGATGAATGGCACTGACGATGGATGATCCAGGTTGTGGCTACCATCGCATTTGGCATGGGCATCGACAAGCCAGGTATGTCAGCATATCGCCTCATGCAACACAACTAACATTTACAGACATCCGGAATATTATTCATTGGGATGTCCCCAGCACCGTCGAAGAATACTGCCAACAAGTCGGCCGCGCTGGCCGTGATGGCAAACAGAGCTACTGTATGCTGTACCTCTGCCGCGAAGACTTTTGGATACGCGAAAACTTTGCCCGTGGCGACCTTCCGTCACGGAACTCTCTACGCGATCTTCTCAAGGACATTTTCGACGATGACGTGGTCAACCTTCGCCAAGGTGAGACTTTCAAGGTCAGCCACTATGGCCAGTCTACGAAATTCGATATCCGTATCAGCCCCCTAAGCGTGATCTACGCAGCGTTGGAATTGAAGTTTAATCTTATTCGCGCTACGACGCCAGAGTACAGCTCGTACAAGTTCGAAGCAACCTCGAGTTACTACCCTCGCCTCAAGGTCATCAACACACCGGAGAGCAAAGCTATTCTTCAACACGCAAAGAAAGCAAAGAAGTTCCATTCCATCGACCTGACACAGGTAGCCAACAAAGAGGGGTTGCGACGAAGTGATTTGGTTAATCTCCTCAATGATCTCAACAACAACGGCGCCATTGTCCTCACAGTGGGTGGGGTGGAACAAAAGTACAAAGTCCTGGCCAAGCTACCCATGACCGACACCGCAATCGACAAACTGACGGACGAGCTCTACGAAGACCTTAAGAGGCGCGAGAAACAAGCTCTGGAACGTCTTACAGAGGTTGTTAACTTTGTTACATCCCCCAAGTGCTTTGGTCTCTCACTCGCGCAACACTTTGGCATGGACCTTCCTTCCAACTCCAAGAAATGCGGCCACTGCACATTCTGCTATCAAGGCCAACGGGTTGCACTGCCGCCTGCTTCACCGAAAAAGGTTGACAGGTCTGCGATCAACCAGGTGCTCGCAGCGACGGATGTTCGCGATGACGCGCGGTTCCTGGCAAGGATCGCATTTGGTATCAAGAGTCCTCGTGTTGGCAAGCTCAAGCTTGACAAGACCAAGGCATTTATGTGTATGGCGGATCAGGATTTTGATGTGAGTTGTTCTGTATATTTGGTGAAGTTTTGCTAACCAGTTCTAGGCGATTTTGAAAGAGTTTAAGAAGGCATGTAAGGAAAAGGATGACTGATAGGCTGTTTGTTATTTGTCTACTGGGTTTCCTGTCTGGAACTATTTTGTCTGGCACTCTTTATGAAAGTACGTGACTCAAAGTAGCACTCTCTGGGGTTTCACAAATGGAGTATTTTGCCCTGGTGGGTTGTGTCTGGTTTGGTTGGTCAATGGTTCGGAGTTGAAGGATGGTGGTACTGTACTGGCATGACTGTACCAAAGATTTATGAGTCTATCAAGGTGTCTGTCTCGCATTCATGTAGTACAAAAAAGGAGACCATGGACTTTCTCTTACTTCGGACCCTGTAAAGGGGAGAATCGGCTTGTCTACCTACCAATGGATGAGTAACTTGACTGTCGGACTGCACACACCCGTTCCAAGCTTGTTTCGTTGGCCAGCTGAAGATACCTACAGGAAACAGTGCCTAATGGACTCCACGTGACCATTTGAGTTTAATGGTTACCAATCCACTGTCTGTTCGCCCTGGCGAGGTGCAGTAAAGAAACAACGCACACAAAAGTGGTCTTTGCAGCTTACTATTAATTTATCATCCATGCTAATTAATTTTTAAGAGCAATACATCCATACTAGCACCGTTTTGCGATTTGCGCCTAGATGTTTAGTATGGTTGGTGAAACTTGGTGAAGCTGACATTTCCATGGGTCATGGTTGAAGAGAAACAGGTGCAATGGACCGTGGGATTGTTGGTATGTCTCAAGTAAATATTTCCGCGTCAACGCCGTTAGCAAAAAAAAAAACACCGGACGGAACTAGACGATGCAAGAGTTGCAACGGGCTGGCCGAGAGTCAACCGCCTTCTAGAAAAAAGCGTCATGTTTTTCTTCAGTGGCATGGTGCCGCCCCTCCATTAGCACTGAGCTAGTGGTCTCGGTAGCGGTAGCGCCTAGAGAGAGAAAAAAAGTTAATGCTCCGAGGTGGTAGAACTGGCGTCATTACGGCATATTGCGAGTTTTTTCTTTTTTTTCTGCTTTAAAGTTTTATGTGTAATGGTGGGAGAGCAAAGGATATTAGTCGATCGAGCAGAGAAGTTACATTCGGCTTCGTTTTATTTCTGCGGCTTTCCTTGTTTCTCGTGTTTATGCCAAATGCCAAATTGCATGCAGGGGAAGAATCAGGAAATGTGATGGCGTCAGTGCACTAACGGGGACATGGGAGGGCTATAGCTGGCTTGGCTGGTGAAGATTCACTCTGTCACTCTGTCACTCTGGGCAGTATTTCTGAAAGAAACGAAACAAAACAAAAAGAGAGCTAATCTTGGGGTAACGTTGATCTACTCTACTCTATCTGTCCCGCGTAGTCCGTGGTAGACTGGATTTGAGTTTTTGTTGACCTATTTTTACGAGATACGTGGGGTGTTTGCTGTACTGTAGATACTGTGGACTGTTGATACTGTACTGCTTGTTCCTGACCTGACCTTGTCTGGCCTGATCCAACCGATCCGATGGTCCTGATTGTAGGGTGCGACGTGGGGCCACACAAGTTTGATGTCTCTACTTGTAACATGCTCTGTGAAATTAATATTAATGGTTGACGTAACGGGCCCGTTGACGGATGCTATGGCATGGTCAGCCACCGTCATCTGCCACCATCTGCCACCATCTGCCACCAACCGCCAAATAATGCGCCGTGATATTGGATCCCAATGCTACAGTGTGCAGGTCAGTAGGATGTTCCCATGATTTGGGTCTGGGTCTGCTGGGTACGCGCAGCAAGAATTGCGTGTATACGAGGCTTGTCCCTTTTCCCAAAAATAGCATCCTTTTCTCTGTCTGACAGCAAGAATCTACATACCTACGTCACCCTCACACCAACCAAACCGCCCTGAGCTGGCATAATATGGAGCCGCTAGTTACGCGGCGATGGTTGATCTTTGACCAAGGAGGATGCTATCCCCAGTTTTTAGTTTTTTCTCTCACTGTGTTGGCTGGCCTTTGCTTTTGCTATTGCTTGCTTTCGATGTGATGGTAGCAGGATGGAGGGATGGAAATGTAAAAAAAAATAGGACACAGAGACTACCTGTCCCGTACCTTGCCGTACTGTACCTGATTCAATGCCATGGACTGTATCACAAGCACGCACCAGCCCACAATCTTTTGAAGCTTCTGTCCAGTTTTTCGCCTGACTTTTTTCCCTCTTTCTCTTTTCTATACAGCTGCAACGTTGTTAAAGAAAAGGCTCTGTCAAAGAACAAGGTTTCTTGCCATATTGCTCTCATCTTTACTTTACGTCTCTCGTTTAATACTCTTCTTTTGGCGGCTCATTCCACTCCCATTGCATCACCTTTTTTGCCCGGCACTCCCGAGCCATCTTATCGCGTACCGAGAAATCGCATGTCATACATAACAAGCGAAGCAACAAGCGACCGATCGATATAATAGTTGAAGCAGTTCCAACAAAGACAAGATAGTTGGAAAGGAGCGCAACTTCAGAAACAAACATGGTCTTCAACGAAAATGGCCAAACGACTGGCCCCAACTATGATGCGCCACGCGAGATGCAAGATCTACCCGCTGGGCAAGCAGTAAGTTTTAGCCCGTTCAGTTTTCAACTGCAATAGCGACCATAGGGGACCTGTTACAGCACCCAACGCTGCTGCAGCCAGCCTCACCTCACCTCAGCTGTCGCAAAACAATTAATCCCAACAACCGTTTCTAACTTGGCCTTTCTTTTTCTTCCAGTACCACTTTCGCGAATCTGACGACGCAAACGCCTCAAACCGATCCCCCGTGAGCAACCCATACGAACCCGACTATGATCAATTATCTCCCCCGCCCATGCTGGGCGCACAGCGTCCTGTCCCCGAACAAAACGAGTCGAGCCGAGATCTTCTGCACAGCTCTTACCATGGCAGTATAGGCCAAGCCAGCTACGACCAGGGCAGCTTCAACGGCCACAACAGCACCTACGGAGTCGGCGGTTTCGGTCATTATCCTCCCGACCTTCACGGTCGCTTGCCTGGCTCGCCAGGTTACGAGTACCCAGAGCCTGAGTATGATGTCGAAGCCTCCCGCCTGGCTGAATCGCGCCTTTCCGTCATGCACCGCACACCTACGATGCAAGAATGGAGCCCGAATGGAGAGACCCTCTCCGTTTCGCCTGAATTTGCTCACGGTCGACCGGACTCGACTTACCAGGAATTCGACGTCGACGAGAGCTGGATGATGCGCCAGCAGCAAGCACAAATTGGTGCTGGTGGTCTCGGTCGCTCAAAGACTCGCAAGGTCAAGCTTGTCCAGGGCTCTGTTCTCAGTATCGACTACCCTGTCCCCAGCGCCGTCAAGAATGCCATTGAGCCCAGGTATCGCAACGGTCCTGGGAGCATGGAGGAGGAATTCACAAAGATGCGCTACACAGCTGCTACCTGCGACCCGAACGACTTCACCCTGCGCAACGGTTTCAACCTCCGCCCGCGAATGTACAACCGTCACACCGAGCTCCTCATCGCAATCACCTATTACAACGAAGACAAGGTCCTTCTCGCTCGAACCCTACACTATACAATGAAGAACATTCAGGACATTGTGAACCTGAAGCGATCCAAGTTCTGGAACAAGGGAGGTCCAGCCTGGCAGAAAATCGTGGTGTGTCTCGTCTTTGATGGTCTCGATAAAGTCGACAAGAATGTCTTTGACGTGCTCGCCACTGTTGGTGTCTATCAGGATGGCGTTCTCAAAAAGGACGTCAACGGCAAGGAAACTGTCGCCCATATTTTCGAGTATACCAGTCAAATCTCCGTGACGCCCGATCAACAGCTTGTCCGTCCCGACCCCGACAAGCCGCATCGCAATCTCCCGCCCGTGCAGTTCATTTTCTGTCTCAAGCAGAAGAACAGCAAGAAGATCAACTCGCATCGCTGGCTATTTAACGCCTTTGGTCGCATTTTGAACCCAGAAGTCGCCATCCTCATCGACGCTGGAACAAAACCTGGCCCGCGCGCCCTGTTGTCCCTCTGGGAAGGCTTCTACAACGATCGTGACCTCGGCGGTGCTTGTGGTGAGATCCACGTAATGCTGGGCAAGGGTGGAAAGATGCTTCTTAATCCACTTGTCGCGGTGCAGAATTTTGAGTATAAGATCTCCAACGTGCTTGATAAGCCCTTGGAAAGCGCCTTTGGCTACGTTAGTGTCCTGCCAGGTGCCTTTTCAGCGTACCGCTTCCGTGCCATTATGGGACGGCCCTTGGAGCAGTACTTTCACGGCGACCACACGCTCTCCAAAACGTTAGGCAAGAAGGGTATTGACGGAATGAATATCTTCAAAAAGAACATGTTTCTTGCCGAGGACCGAATTCTTTGCTTCGAATTGGTCGCAAAGGCCAGTCAAAAATGGCATCTGAGCTACATCAAGGCGTCCAAGGGCGAGACCGATGTGCCAGAAGGCGCCTCTGAGTTTATTGGCCAGCGACGTCGATGGCTCAACGGATCCTTTGCCATGTCTCTCTATTCTCTTATGCATTTCGGCCGAATGTATGGCTCTGGCCACAACGTTGTTCGACTCTTTTTCCTCCACATCCAGTTCGTGTATAACCTACTCAACGTGCTGTTCAGTTGGTTCTCGCTCGCCGCTTTCTACCTCACCACCACGATTATCATGAAGCTTGTCGGAACACCGCAGGTTCTGTCCGGGTACCATGGCTGGCCGTTTGGCGATATGGCAACGCCGATTGTCAACGTTCTGATCAAATACATCTACATCGCCTTCCTCGTCTTGCAATTCGTCCTAGCTCTCGGAAACAGACCAAAGGGCGCTCAGTACACATACGTCCTCTCCTTCATGGTCTTCGGCTTGATCCAACTGTATCTTCTGGTTTTGACTGGTTACCTCGTGTACCGAGCATTCACTGGAACGCCCATTGAGGACCAGATCTCCTTCGCGTCAGGACAAGCCTTCTTCGATAGTTTCTTTGGAGGTGATACTGGTGTCGCAGGTCTGATCATCATCGCCTTGATCACTATCTACGGTCTCAACTACATCGCATCATTCCTCTACCTCGACCCATGGCACATGTTCCACTCCTTCCCTCAATATCTCGTCCTCATGTCAACCTACATCAACATCCTGATGGTCTATGCCTTCAACAACTGGCATGATGTGTCCTGGGGAACAAAGGGATCCGATGCTGCTGAAGCTCTGCCCTCCGCCAACATTGTCAAGGATGAGAAGGGCAAGGAAGCCGTCGTCGAAGAAATTGAGCAGGAACAGGAGGACATCGACAGCAAGTTCGAAAAGGTCGTTTGGCGAGCCCTTGCACCGATGAGTGAAATGATGGAGGAACAGCCAGAGAAGAAGGACGTCGAAGATTCATACAAGTCTTTCCGAACTGGTCTTGTTATTCTTTGGTTGCTTTGCAACATTGTTCTGATCGTCTTTGTCACAACAGACGACTTTATCTCTCTCGGCGTCTCTGTAAGTTATCTTCCCTCAGTCTATAATTTTAACAGCATGCTAACCCATTCTAAACAGAAAGCCGCAGACGTCCGCACACCCATGTATTTCCGTTTTCTCCTCTACTCGACAGGTGTCCTGTCTATTGTCCGCTTCATTGGTTTCCTCTGGTTCATTGGACGAACCGGTATTATGTGCTGCATTGCACGGCGATAAAAGTCTGCTTCTTGGGGATAAATGTCTTAACGAACTTATTACTACAATCATCGGTTACACGGCTAAACTTGGTGTGTTTACTTCTTTTCTACCTGCCTTTGGCGTGGGTTACAGTTTCTGGGGAGATAAACGGTTTGGGGTGAATCTCATGAGTCTTGTGTCAATATTCGGCGTTTCACGAACTCTACATATGGAGCGGCGTTATTATAGTTATATGTTGTATAGGTTCTAATCTAATACATAGTGTGTATGTCAGATACTTGTCTCGTCTTTTGCATCGTCTTGTCATTCGAGCTACCGGATATGAATGCTCCCACGTGTTTCGAGTTGTTGTACAAACTTTTCACTGTGTGAGCTTCCAACTATGATCATAGCACATCTTGGATGACCGTCAACATTTCCTCATAACTCCAATGGGCACGTCTAGTCTATTGTGAATCGTGTGTAGTAAAAGGCTTCATTACATATTAGACCTGTTCTCTTGTCTTAAACCTGCTCAAAACGTCCTGTCTCCCCCGTCTTTTCCTCGCCAATGCTTTCCCAGTCAATGTAGTATCCATGGGCAAGCGTATATACAAACACCAATGTGACTGCCGTTATATCCTGGAAAGCTTGGCCTTGAACTCCTGCTTCCACTCAGCCTCCTTCTTCTTCCATCTCCAACGGTCCAACTTGGGAAGAAACATGCTGCCCCAGATAGCCAACCAACGGGGTTCGAAAGGAGGCAGAACACGTCCCGTGGTGCCCCTGACAGGGTCTCCTGCAAACTCCCGAAACCACTCGAAGAAACTTTCATAGTCGGGGCCAATGCTGTAATATGCTTTGCCTCCTCGTCTTTCCGCCACACGTTGGCGTTCCCACTCTCGCTGATCCTCGATAAGCGGCAGAGGCTGGGAGCGGCCAGCTAGGAAGCGAGCGACGGCAACAGCTTGCCATTCGTATGCTTTGAATGTGAAACTTCCGATCTGGAAAAAGTTAGTCAGGTTGTCAAGCTGTGTCATCAGGGAAAACTCACCATTCCGACGAAAGTCAATGTCGGATCCTCGATATCCCAAGTGTGCTGGTAAACCCCAGGTAATCGACGATGAGCCTTCTTGACACGCTCCTGAACACCAGGGAGAAACGGGAAACTGAATGTGTAGCCTGTTCCATAGATGATGTGGTCTACGTCGTCGAGAAAAGACCCATCTGTGAACCAGACGCGCCCAGTCCTTGGGTCCATACGATCGATGGCTGGCTTGACTGAGATCTTTGGATGTTCCAAGGGCACCCACCCGTAGTACTCGAGGGGCTCATCTCGCACAGAAGCATAGAGTGGGCCGTCTATAAAGTCTAGGATCTCGTACATAACCTCGATAGCGGATACTGAGGCTCCAACGACGATAATGCGCTGCTAAAGTTCAGTATGGACTGGATTGAGTTTCGCAGATAGCTGGGGATTGGAACGTACCTTTCCTCTGTAGTGCTGGCCTCCTCTGAAATGTTTACTGTGAAGAATCTTACCAGGGAATCTTTGGTTGTAGTCGAGGAATCCTTGGACGACTGGAAACCAGGGTATGTTGTAATGGCCAGAGGCAACAACCACGGCATCAAATCTCTCTTTCCACCAGTAATTGCTTCCGTTGACAACCTTTCGCAGAGTTATCACCCACTCATCTCCCTCTTTCACGACGAGCTCCACCGTCGTTCTGAGCTCGAGCAGCTTGTCGTGGTCACCGCGAATAAAGAGGTCTTCAACCCACTGACGAACAACGGTGTGATGCCGAAATGGAGCACCTGGTCCGTATTCTTTCAGCGTCTGCTGTGATAATTTGTTTGGTAGCGGCTCTTCGGTGTAACCCATGATTTCAGGCGCGATGTTGCTGTGTAAATTCTCATGAATTGGCGTATCCGAGTACCGTTGCTGATGGCTGTTGACTCTCTCATTGAATGGCGTCACAGCCGGTAGATATTCTGGAATAGGAACACGCTTGTCCGCTTCTCCAGAGACTAGGGCATCTAGAGAGGGTACTTTGGGTGGCAGATGTGGCGTGTAAACCCTTTAGAAACTCAAATTCAGAACTGCTATCAGATAGGAGAGAGAGTAGCGGTATCGTACCATGTTCCTCCGACTACGATTCGGCGGTCAAAGACGCGAATTGTGTCAAAAGCTTCTTCCTTGACGAGAGCATCTGTGGCAATCGCACCGGCTGGACCGGCACCGATGACGGCCACGCGTCGAATGTGCTGAGGCATTTGGTGAGTGTTTCTCTCCTTTTAGGAATGAGATTAAAATTTGCGGTCGCGACAGCGCAGCTTCATCACGCGACCGGATGGGACAAGGTGAGGAACTGAGTAAACTGAACAAAGATCTACGCGTTTAGATGGTGTCTCATCACTCCTGTGAGAGATGAGGTTGGGTTCCGAGATGATACGATACAATGTGATGTGGTGATTTAGAGGTGAGATGAGATTAGACGAGAGGCTGGCCGAGGTTGAACTAATTACGTGGCTCACTTGTGACCGTGTCCAAGGTCCAGGAGTGGCGCCGTCGCCTTAGTAATGATCCAACCTCAGCTGAAAGCAACATAAAAAACACGAACACAACATCCCTGTTAACACACCAACTCTTTTCTTGACCTCTTACGTTTCAGCTTTGTTTTGCCCAGCCACATTATTGAACTGATCTGGGGTTCTCCACATTTATCACAACTTTGGGTGAGTTTCTTCAGTGGCCTGATCAACCGTTGGGTCTTTATGCATATGAAGTAATTTATTCTGAGTTTTCTATTCGTATGCAGTACATTGAGTTTGATATACTTGAGTTTGGGCTGTTTTCCTCTCATTTCCGAGATACACAATCACTCAAGCAAACCAGCAGGTACCAGCTCTGAATACCCAGAACCTACTTTCTTCACTCATCAAACCGCTGTGTTGTATACTAATTTGTTATTACCAACTATCCGTTTGTCAAAATATTTTAGATGACACCAGTTTATTAAAGATTGAAAGTTTAAAGTCCAATTGCCACGTAAGAATCAGGATCATCACATCTATTGTGTTGTGTCTGAATGAATAGCTTCTAGATATTGATGAGCTTAATACAAGGGCAAAAATACATAAAAACCCATTGCATATACGTAACTGAGTATATTCTCATAAAAAGCACTTTGAGGATCATAATTGTTCTTCTGTCTGTCAAACACTGAGGTTTCGTATGTTGACTCAAAACATCAGCTGAAGTCGATGTAGAAGAAAGTCCAGAAGAGGCTGTGTGCCTCATATCTAAAATGGCACACAGGTACTCTCCACTATATCATATAAGAACTTCGAGCCCACGATATAAAGTGCCTGCCGACCGTGACGGCAACTGAAATGTTATCTTCGGATCTCGGAGAGATATTATGTCCATTTTTTCTTGATGTGAGATCGCTGTTTAGTCCGTTGGTATTCTCCCTAATATCATCCTGGCACTGATTCTTATAGCATCCTGTTAATAAAACCCAACCGTGTCACATGGACTAGATGAGTTGCGAGGTGGTAGCAGCGAGTCCTGACAGAGGGTGTCAGAAAGAGGGACATGGTCAACACCGAAACCTAAAGACGGCATTGTTAGTACCTAAGATTCTCTGGTCATCTGGATCACAAGACTTTGTTTACAGACCAGCATTTGACAGATTTCCGTCAGCCCAGGTCTGAGTGACATTCCATGGGAGCAAGATATCTGGATGGTCGAGACAATGACTACCCCAACAGCAAGCGTTACTATTCCTGCCTATAAAAGTACAAATCGGTCAAACCGCAGCTGAATCTTTATCGCACTTACTACCTTACACCTTCATCTAGCTTCGCATCGTCACTGCAACCCATGTTGTTTGCCTAATTAACAAAACGGGTAGAGATGACTATAATGAGGTACTATAGGACGGCTGAAATGCTACTGGGAGAGAAGGCTAGTCCAAATTTCACAAGGCTGATCAGTTTCCTCACGATCTTGTATGATGCCGTGGCGGCAACCAAGTGTAAGTGCGGCGGACTTTGACCACCGATGCCGATGAGTCGCATGGTCAATTTCGCAGTCCAGACTTTGATTATGCCGTGCACTATAGAACCTCGCATTCATCGGTCGCCCAGTCTTCCAGATACAAGACTATTCATTTGTCCTTCTGCAGAAGGGCTGTTGCATTGCGAAAAGTCGACTTGGTAACACTATCTCGCTATCAACGTTGTCGAATGCGGCGAAGAGTCATCGCAAACTACTATCAATGCAAATTATGGGATTCAAGAGGTCAATGTTCTTGAGGGGCATCTAAAGCTTGGTAGATATCTCATTATGAGCGATGCATCACCGATGGTAGTTATAGCAATTGGTAGGTGGTTGCGTCTTTTGTTCCCCTCAAACTTTAAAAAGCCTTGTGTTATTTTTCGTATTACTCTTATTAGTAGCTGAATGGAGAACAAACAATCGGGTATACCGTCATGCTATTGCTCACAAGCGCAAGGCGGAAACTCACTTTTGGTGATAAGCGGTACTAGCCTGGGCTCGGATAGGGATTCGTGAGCTGTGACGATATCGCTGTGCAACAATGACAGCAAACTGACTTCAATATATGACGTGGAAAGGCTGAATCAACGACGTAACAAATGTTGCATTTACTATTACCATCCATCCATCCATTTCGAGGCACCCCATGACCAGGACCTGATCGACCCTCGATCGAGTCTCACAAATTCTCGACTTCAAGCCTGATCAGGCACAGACAGAACCTCTCGTATGTGCCCTTTCTTGGGAGGGCAACAGCCCAACAAGTGCTGCATGATTAGCGCTACACACAAAAACGAGACAAGCATTCCACAGATGAATTCGGAGTCGTGCAGTGCGAAGATGTAGACTGATTGGCCTACCCCAAGCCCTGGAGGGGGGGTTATCAGTACCCCAAGGCCAAGCAAGACAATCTCGATTTAAGCTTTCGGTGATATGACCCCAGGACATTCTTGTCCGGACTAGCACACACCATGTCGATCGGATACCGGTTTATCACAACAAACAGCACGGCATCCCGGTCCGTTTCAGCCTCGCAGTCTTATCATCTATGTGCACACCAAGGTCAAGTCCGAAGCTGCTTATCTCTTCACCGAGACCTCACCGCTTTCTCTAGACTCTCCTGCAGATATCACCAGATCAAGTCACAATAGCACATCGAAAAGTAAAGTGTTTCTAAAATGTAGTTCTCAATTTCGTCTAGAGATGTATGCAGGATGCTATAGTAAACTAATTAGGCATCTGCTAAAGTCATAATGTGTCGTAAAGTAAAGCAAATGCAATCTTTGTAGTAGTAAAAAAACATGAAACTCGCTTTTGTCTTGCAAAATCCTCCAAAGCAAAGAGAAATCAGTAAATCATCATCAAGAAATGTCCGACTGTTTAGACAACAATGGACTTCTTGGCTGCCCTCAAGTCAATTCCAGATGAGTAGTTTGTTTGGCCGTTGGTCTTGGTGCTGATGATTGTTGTGGGAACCTCCTGCTGAGCGGGCCAGATCTCCTTGCCAGCCTCTTGCTCCTTCTTGTGGTGGTCTTGGAGAAGGGAGCGGACGCTCTGCTGGAAAAAGAGAGGGCCCTGCTCCATCTCGGGGTGCATCTCGCCGTTGATAAAGACACCAGCGTTGACGTTCTTCTGGGCATTAGCGCAGAGGTACTTGTCCTCGGACATGACACGCTTGTAGAGCTCAGTGATGAGAGTGAAGTCATCGTCGCTGGAGTTCTTGTTGCGGAAGAATTCGTAGCGCATGGTGGAGCGGGTAGGGCTGTGGGGGACGAAGCGCTGGATCATGAAGAAGTGAGGAGAGATGTTGGTGGAAGCGTTGGGGAGGTAGTATGTGACAGCGATGCGGAAGCCGCGGTCAATCTGATCCTGTCGCTGGGCACCAAAGTGCTGGATGTACTGCTTCTGAGTCTCGACCCAGTAAGAGTTGAGGTCGGCGATGGTGGGGATATCAGGGTGAGCGACCTTGCAGTGGTAGCACTCGTTGTAGTTGTCGGCGAGGATCTTCCAGTTGTAGTCACCCTCCATCTCCCAGACGTGGTCGAAGTTGTAGTCCTCAAAGTTGTAGTATGAGAAGCGCTCATGGGTGTCGAGGTTGTCAAAGTCATCCTCCCAAGCAACCTCGGGGACCTTGGCGCCGTCCATGTTGATCCAGATGAAGCCACGAGCATCAACCTTGACATGGATGGGGAGAAGACCATTCTGCTTCTGGTCAAAGCCAGTGCTGGCATCACCGTGGTCACCCTGCTCGGGAGCGACGATGGGGAAGGCACCGAATCGGGTAATGTTATGGAAGGCATTGATCTTTCCGTCCTCGTCCTTTGCGATGACAAGCTCAAAGTTGGCGATCTCATACTTGAGCCAGTCGCCAGCGTTGCGGAGACGAGCCTGGTGTGTGGTGAGAAGCCACTTCTTGGAGAAGATGGCGCGCTTCTCAAGCTCGTACATCTCAACTGAAGTGTACCATGAAGCGGGAAGAGCGCGGACAGCGGACTTCTCAGTGGTGGTAGAGCAGGCAGTGGGAGCAGCAGAGGCGCCGCCGAGGCCAAAGCATCGTTTCAAGAATGATTGAGCCATTGTGATTGTGTTTGTGTGTAAGAGAGAAGATGAAGATGAGATGAGAAGGAAGTCCAAAGAGATAAGGGACTTTGCAAAGTCTTATATAAAAGATGTTGTTGTAGTTGTTGTGAGTGTAGAAGAGTGTTTGTTGATGATAATAATTTCTGATTGAGGCTGGAACTAGACGTCTTCTAAATACTTCTTTTGCATCTGCCAAATCTGATACTAAGAATACCAAAGGGCGTGGCCTTACCCATCGCCAATCTGAACACCCCTTGCCACCTGATACCTGATGCCGTCCATATCGATAGATTGAGTCGTTGCTTGCAATCAGGTGGCCATCTTGCTCCGGTGTTGACGACCGGTCACATGATCGGAGAGGCTATCTTTGGGGCCCGCCTAGCACTATCGCACCCCCTCTGAACAAGCCATGTCCGGCCTCAATTAGACCCTCCAAGAGTCATAGATGACGGTTCTTACGAGTCTTGAGTAGGGGTCCGTTCCTACTCGAAGCTACGGGACACTCTGCTTCGTGACATGTTCCCCCACGTTTGTTGTATTGTCGTGTTGCAATGGACCGTTCCGGACCTGCAGATGCCCAGACTTGGACCGAAACACGGACCTTGACGCTCCTCGACTCTATCTACAGTGAAGATCATGATCTTCTAGAAATTCGGCAGTTTCTTATCAGGGGCAGAAGAGAATTGGAGTAACTCGGTTCAACTTGCTCCCATAGATCAGCGCTGATAAAGTTATCACTATCTTTCTATCACTGCAGCTTCTAGAAAAACGGCGGAAGGCTGAGAGAAAAGAATGTTCGGTCTAGGTATCCCAAGTAATATCTTGTACACCTGATCGGGTGACGAAACACTACTGTCCTCGTTGTCTCTCCGTGATGGAATTCAAATGCCGGAGCAGTGACCGCCTCGATGGTCATTCGGACCATGCGGTTTCGTAACAGTATCTCAACCGCAGCAACAATATGCGAAGTTGCTTCGAATGCAGGTGAGTCGAAACGAGATAGAATCCACATTGGAATTGACTTAGTGATTGCGAGTTTCTGGTACGTGATCGAAAGGAATCGATAATGCCATTGTCAAAGGCAAATTATGCGAAGATAGTAGATAGCTAGGTATAGATTAACCCCTGAAACGGACCGGGCGAGGACGAAACGAGGCAATATCGACCAACAGCAAGTTTAGGCGAGAGTTGCAGCGGCCGGTAATGCAAGTCAAGACGAGGAGCCGCCTATATAGATACAGTAAGACTACTGGTCCGTGCCGGCGAGTCCGGGGTTTTGGTGCCCGAGCGAGCGCTTAATTTGGGGTACCTAGACGGAAAAGGTCTGGACTGAGTACCGTACTCCAGAAATATTGGGCTCGCGACTCCATTATGGCTCCATCGCGGAGTCACGAAGTAGCAAAGGTAAGATCAACCGATGGCTCGTGTATGGGGTTGCCGCTCCCTTCTCCCCGTGGGGGAGTCAAGGGAACCCTAGACCATGAAGAATTTTCATCTGGCCTTGTCGTCGACGTTTTATTTGCATGGTGAAGACGTTGGAGCTGATACTCTGAAGGTTGTAGCTATTCGGGACTTGGTGAGGGAGAATTAATGGTGAAATTGGATGCCAGCTGCAACAGCAGACCTTCGTTTTAATATGTGAGAAGACATCAGCGATACCTCACCGAAGCATCAAAGAGGAATTCAGTATCGTATGACAAAGTATTTGGCATCGTTCGTTTTCTGTGCCAAAGTGACATCAGAGTGGTTCAACAATGCAGCTGTTCTCAGAATAATAGCTTCTTTTGCTCGGAATGGTATCGCAACCAAGGCACAGATCTCATAGAGAATGTCAATCGCTTCATCTAAGAGGATGATATTCATTGTAAAGAGAAATTGATCGTACGACAAAACTAAAAACATCGTATGTTGTGATACAATAGGTATCATCTGGTGAAAGGCACCGCTAGTAAAGCTACAGTTCTGTCAGAATAGTACGAGGTATACTCACTTTGCTTCAGACCTATTTAGTGTTTTATTTGATGCCGTGAGAGTTGTGTCACGACTATTACTCCCTTAACAAAGGGTGACAACGCTTTCATTTCCACGTCAACTACCATCGCTATTCTACAGAACGCATCGCATATGGCTCCCAAAGTTTTAAACTCACTCAAAAGGCCATAAATAAAAAAACCCAAAATTACTACCCTGCACACAATTACAGGAGACGCGTCTCGATGTTCAACAGTACAAGGATTATACGAAATGAGCCTCAGGATGGTCATCTCGTTCCCCTACCCTGGAACGAGCATTCGTTTCAAACTACCGACAGAGCATGTTGCTCTCCTTCCTAACTACGCAAGTTGAAAGAAGCTCACTAGAAACTGCAAGGAACTGAGCGATTGACTTGTCTGGCATGGAACAAGTTTTGGAGATAGAGATCTCTTGCTTGGCCGTGTCATCTCGCTAACAACCTGCAGGTAGCCGTTGGACGGAGCAATCTGCAGAGTGCCGAACGGCAGAGCCAAGATAAGGGACGCAGACAGGATCTTAGAGCAGACCGAAGCCGGTAATGTTCTAGCATTCTACGCAGCCGTCGTGCATAATTATGGGATTATGGGATTCTCAAAGGCATCATTACCATCAAACCCTTGCCTCAACTTGATGTACGCGGGAGAACATTCTTGGAAGCACAGCCGATATACGGCGTTCACTCCGGGGTTGCAGATAGATAACAAGCAGGTCAAAGGTGAAGTCGGACACAACCTGGTATGCGAGACCGCGTGGACGTATCACATTGCATCGCGATGGTTACTATCCCTTGATATCTCGATGGTCAAATGATAGGATAAGAGTAGCGCTAGGGACGCAAGGACCAGGTTGGGGCCTTCTGGGGTAGGATGACGAGTGCCGGCATCGCCACGCCCGCCAACGCCTCGACCATGATGGACCTCTGATGCTGTGTCATGGGGAAGTGGGACGAGGCAATGATGCTGAATCAAGATAAGCAGGAAGCGGAGTCAGTATTCTGTCAGAATTAGATATTCCAGACTAGTTTCTGCATGCTTGGCCGGTCTTGGAAAAATTGGAGGCCGTGTTGCAGACACGTTTGATACATGGTGTGAGGCATTGGGAGGTGAGCCAAGATAAGCCTTGGCCATCTCGCATCTGGAGACGTCACCCCTGTCTTTTGTTCGATGCCAATTGCGGTTGGCGGAACGCAAATTGTGCATGAAGCTAAACCCGGAGCAGAAATTGGGCGACGCGTTATCTATGTAGGACGGGTGCGGAGAAAGGAGTCCTTTTTTTGCTGAGGCTAAGGCTAAGTGATATCAATGATCTCCGGCTAGTCGTGTGCATGCATGCCGATGGAGAAGGGAAAACAGTAAAATGCGGGGGAGGGAGGATCAAGCGAGGGAGATAAGACTTTTCCTGATTTGGGATTTAGAGGGCAACTCGTACATGAGGGTTGGAGGAAGGCTGGAACGACGCCTTGTGGATAGCTTCACACTCGGTCACTGGTGATAGCTGCTGGCTGGATAAGGCCTACGTGCGTGCATGTCTCGGTGTGGTTGGTCTGCTGACTTGGCCTGCTCTGGGGACAAAGGACCAGATAGAGATGGAGGGAGGAGACGGAGATGACCTCAGTCTAGACGGTTGCACTACATGGTCAATGCGGGACTGTAGACACCTTCAGACACGATCCTCAAAGATATTCACTCCATACGGCTCAATTGACTCCAATCTCACGGTGACATCTCGACATTCTCAAAAATGAAGTTATCACGACTTCACAATTCTGTCGAGGCAAAACTTCCTTTCCCCTCATTTCTCACGTGATCGGATTTCCTCTTCTCCACCCACGGACTCCGGATCCCTTGGCCGGAATTCCAGGTGAAGCCCCGGAAAATGGCTTTTGGTGAGAGCCGCCCGGAATACGGTGACCACCGAGACCGGCTTCGTCTCCAACGCGGGGGTAATAAAAGGCCATGTGAGCTTGAGCAATTCGTTTTGGTTCTGGAGGTTATTGTTATTCCATCTCATCTCTTATACTCTTTTTTGTCGTTGTTCAGGTCAATTGGCAGACATATACTCTACAATGGCATCTCAGTCATATCTCATCGTGGGAGCAGGCGTCTTTGGCGTCTCGACGGCCTACCAGCTCATTCAGAAGTACCCGAATGCCTCTGTCACAATCGTGGACAGGGACCCTTATGATGGAGACAACCGTGTAGCTGCTTCGTGGGATTGGAACAAGGTCGTTCGTGCTGACTACGACGATCTCCTCTACTGCCGTCTCGCCCTCGAGGCCCAGGACATCTTTGAGTCTGATCCCCTGTGGATGCCTCATTTCCACAAGGCTGGTGTTTTCTGGGTGTGCCGCAGCGACTACGCCCAAGATGTCATCAACAACTACAAGAAGCTGGGCCGCCAATCAGATATCCAGGTCTACACAATTGAGGAGGCCAAGAAGCTGTACGGCGGTCTGTACGAGGAGGCTGACTACACGGGCGCCACGGAAGTCCTGGTCAACAGGAACAGTGGCTGGGGCGCTGCAGGCGATTCACTGCGTGCTGTGACCCGTGAGGCTCTGAAGCTCGGTGTCAAGTACATCGTTGCCGACGTCGCTACGCTACAGATTGAGAATGGCCGCGCCACTGGTATTCAGACCTCCAAGGGTGATATCATCTCGGCCGATACTGTGATCCTCTCCACCGGAGCCTACACAGCCAAGCTTCTGGAATACAGCGCTGCGCGTCACAATATGCCTGATCTGCGATCTGGCGATCGCATCACAGCTGCTGGCATCACTACTGGCATGGTCACTCTCGACGACGAATCATTCGAGAGGATGAAGCACATGCCTGTTGGCTTCCAAGGTTACACATACAAGCACAGTGAGTATCCTAAGACATCTTGTAGAGAAGTAGCTAACACCAGTGATAGAGTCTCCATTCATTGGTAGCTTGCCACCCACAAAGGATCGTGAGATCAAGTGGTGGGGTAAGAACATCTTCAGCAACACCCGCCAAGTGCTGCCAGGGCGTTATGTCTCTGCGCCACCTGACGAGAAGGACTACGCACAGTGGAAGGTACCCAACAGCCTCAAAGAGGACATTGACACGCAAAACCGTTTGTTCTTTGGCAGCAAGGGAGCGCACTGGAAGTACGAGCACCACCGCATCTGCTGGTATGTAGCATCTCACAAACTCCCCGCACTGACGACAAGGCTAACGCACTGAAACAGGGACGCCTTCACTACCAGTGGAGACTTCATCATCTCTCCGCACGCAGGCGCCAAGGGTCTCTACGTAGCCACATGCGGCTCGTTCCATGGGTACAAGTTCTTCCCAGTGCTGGGCAAGTACGTGGTGCAGATGCTGGAAGACAAGCTAGAGCCCGAGCTCAAGGAGAAGTGGGCTTGGGACAGGGAGCGCCCGGATGGAGCGTTCAACTGCGAGTACCCCAATTCGGAGCTGAAGGATCTGCTGGATCCTGCGGCCAGGCTGTAAGGGCGAAGCAAAGCCAAGAGATCAAAATAGAGTATAGTAGCATAGCATAGCATGGCATGGAAGACCGGGAGAAGAAGGCATGGAATGAAGAATGATGCATCGCGGTAACCGTTGGAGGAAGGTTGTATCCGTATTCTCTGAGGGGAACTGAAGCTGCGGGGAAGTGACAAGGAATGGACACACTGCTGCCAGGGATTACCTAGAGCAGAGGAGTAGGGTAGGTATGATTGGGCGTTTTAAGCCATAATGATGAACCATAATGAACGAATTGAAGATTTATCTTTTACTATTACACAGTATAATCTCCAAATTGCCTCACCTTGCATGAGTTTACCCGGTTTGGAGAGCACAGCCTTGGTCTCTTTTGCCAAGAGATTACTGTTGTTATTGTGAACTGTTACTCTGCGTTGTCGGAGTCAGACTAAAAGTTTAGTTACGTAGTTTATCTCTGTAGTGCATCCATGTCGGGTTCTCCTCATCTCCACTTCTTATCTAGCACCCTTGTCATTGCCTTGTTCTTGGTAGATCATCTTTGCAACTTGGGCCTCTCTGCGTTATCTCTTGTCTACCCGATGGATCTCCGGTGATCGGCGGACCAAAGTTAAATGTCATGGGAAGAGGCTTGGAAGGTGTGGTCTCGGTGAGAGAGACAAGAGTTATTTCTGGAAGCTTTGGTAGAAGGGTGGACGGATCAGGAACAAGGGGGGAGAGGGAATAAAATATTGTCAATGCGAATGTAATGCGACCGATCCAATGGTTAGCAGATAAGGAGATATTGGGATATGGATACAGATACAGATACAGATACACATTTGCTTGCTAGGTGTTGATAGATAGGTGATTCTACGGTGAGAAGAGAAATTTATTGTCTTTGTGCTGGGGTGGTTTTTGGTCATGAGTCGTTGGATAGAATGCAGCCATAAAGTAAAACGTTGTCAACTGATAACTGGTAGTGAGGGCCTGTAGCGAGGCCTAACCTATAACCTTGTGAGAGAGAGACGCGCCTCTTTTTTTGTGTACGACAACGTTTCAGGGTTGGCCGTTGATCCATTCAACAGTATAGAGTACAGTAAAGAAAGTAATGTTATGCTATGCAATGCGATGCCGTGTACGGAACGGATGGAAAGGCACTTCAACTTCTGTGCTGCTTCTCTTTGGTGGGCCTCGTTTTTTCATTCGGGACGAGATTAATTGGACACCATCTATAGACAGTCAGCACACGCCCCCTTTGGCCTCACCTCTGTCGGTCACCTCTCACCTCTGTCCCTGACCCTTGTCTATAGGTACCTACCCAAGTACGGCACTGCATGTTAGCACCAACCGTCTTAGTTCGTAGCCTCTGAAGGACTGACCTGCACTGTAATACTACTAAACTAAAACCCCGCGCTATCGTTACAGTAACAAGAACCAGTAGACGGTGCGGGGTTTGTCAGTCTGTACTCTGTAAAGTCAAAAGTATTTAGTGGAAGCGGGCCCCTGAACAGAACAAGGTTCACCAGTTCATCATTCCAACGCCTCTTGCACTTTTTTATATTTCTTGTTAGTGTGACTGCATCAGTTGACATATTGTCTTTGATCATCCTCTTCCTCCTCCTCCCTCGATCTCCCTCTCTCATATTTGCAAACATGTCACGGTCATCAATGTCTCCTGGAGAGGAAAACACCACCACTGGCAATCCTACTACTACCAGCATCAGCACCCGTGGCCGAAGACGATCGCATCACGCCTGTTTGACATGCAGGTAAAGAGTTGGCGGTTCACTTTAGACGATTGTCTTGGTTACTGACACGACACATTCAGGCGTAAAAAGACTCGTTGCCCTGGCGAGAAACCACAATGCTCAAGCTGTGTCCGCCTCAAACAGTCTTGCTCTTATCCCCCAGCTATTAGGCCCTCTCAGAGCGGCCCTTCGGTACGTTGTGCATGCTTTGCACACAACAAAATGGGACGCATCTTAACGATGAATTTATTATTAGGAGGAGAGATTGGCGCATTTGGAAGAGAAGCTTGATTTTTTGCTCAACGGAAATCTGTATGTCTTCACCTACCTTTGTTCTCTACCCTTACTCCTTATACTTCAGTGGCTAATGCCCTGTAATTTACAGGTCTACATCACAAAAACAACAGCAGATCAACCACAACCAGCATCAACACCAACACCAACGTCAACAATCACAACTCGAATCCCCTCAAGAAACAACAGACACCTCGGAAAAGTCATACTCTGGCCTCCAAAACACGCGCGAACCAAGTTATCCCACGAGTCATCCCTCGGTCAAGTCCGAATGCGAAAACTCGTCGCTGCGACCCAGCGTATCCGACATCGCTGCTGGCGTTACGCTATACTTTGAGTATTGCCACCGACAGCCAATATGGTGCTTTGAGAGAGACGAGGTCAGCGACTTTGCCTCGATGCACGATGAGCTCGCCTGCAGTATTCTGGCTCTGACTTTGCGCTTTTCCGATAATGCCGATCAGGCAAAGTTGTACGCCAACAATGCAAAGAGCCTTATTATGCTGCGCATCGCAAATGGCAGTGTAGATCTGGCGACGCTTGAGAGTCTTTGTTTGTTGTCTTACTCGTCATTTATTGGTACGTCACCCATTTCACCTTGTATTTGCCACCGTAGCTAACACCCAGTAGATGGAAACGTGCATCTTGGTCAATTCCACCTCGGTCTTGCTCATCAATTATGTCGCTCCGCAATGCTCGACGTAGAGTCCTTCTACGCCGTTGGAGACCCCATGATAGAGCGCAAAAAGCGACTGTTCTGGAGTCTACAAATGCTCGAGCAATCTTATGGTCGCCAAGAAGGTCTTTTGAGCGTCCCGACTGAGATCTGGAGACCCGCCTACTCTACAACAAGAGGCCATCAACCAGAGCACGACCCCAGAGCTCCCACTCTACCTCGAGATGACCTCGGCTGCCACCACCCAAATGAACCCGGTATCTGGAACACCAGTGTTCATCTTGGCTGGGTATGGAGTCAAGTCCGAAAATATGTTTCCGATTGCGCCCACAACAACATTAAAGAGCCCTGGCGACATGACTCGATGTATGCAAAGGTCCTCGCCGACTTTATGGAGACGGAAAACAGGATACCCATGTGCCATCGCTACGATACAGTCAAGTTTTACGAGCGCAAAGTTGAAGACTTGAAAGTGCATCGCGACTACTGGGCGCCCTGGCTCAAGGAGCAATTCACATACCACGTCATTCCCACCGTCCTCAACCATCCATTCCTCTACATCGTCGGAGCGCAGCACAATCCCAACCTTGGCATCCCCAACACCTTTTGGAGACGATCTTCAGAGCTCGCGCTGCTGCATTCTACTTGGATCGTTCGAATGATCGACATGGTAGTTGACAAACAAGTACCCCTTGCAGATCCTTTCTTTGGGCATGTGGCTGCTATTGCAGCAACGGTGCACCTGTACTACTGTTGCGCGGCTGCGACTAGACTAAAGCACAAGTCCAACGCCGACTTTGCCAAGTGTAGGCGGTTCCTCAAGAACTTTTTGCCTACTTCGGCGGCTTGCAGAGCATTGGTATGTATTTTATTTTATCCTTCAATTGGGTCTCCGAACTTGAACTAACAATTCTCAGGATCGCAACCTTGACAAGATGACGCGTATTGCCGCGGGAACATCTGAGAGCATGGAGGTGGAAGACTGGATGCCCTCCAAGATCTACCTTAGCGTTCCCCTCATGTGGAAGATCCTCCAGTTCAACACAGTGGCCGACTCTCACGAGCTTCCAACAGCTGGACTGCTCAACCAATCACTGGTGCCAAACTCAATGCACGAAGGAGACAACGAGAATGTCACCTTGGAAATCATCGTCGCTAGCGCTCCCGAGATTTCCATCAACACAGCTGATGGTGGTCAAGAGGCTCCTACACTGTCATACAAGGCGGCCCCTCTATCTTCGTCGCAGGGCCCAGACTCGGCGCGCGACACTGTCTATGATGAAATTCCCGTCGAGGACAGCTTGACGCTGTGCACAACACCTTGGCTTTACGCAGACTCTTCGCAATTTGTTAACATCGCTGACATGGGCTGCGACGACCCGCAACCTCCCATGAGCGAAAGCAACCGAGGGCCCGCTTGGTGGGAGGGCGAAAATTTTAGTAATATTATGTTTAATCACTTTTAGGAGTAGTGGATTTGGGTCATTCTTCCAAGGTCATTGAAGCCAAGGGAATGGGGTAATTGCTATTAGCGGATCACAACAGAATACTGTACAGGCTTAGAGAAATGTTTTTTTCTTTCTTTTTTTACTTAGTGCTAGGCGTCTTGGAAAAGAAAAGAAGACCAGGGACAGAACTGGGATTCATTCCTCCTCAATACTTCTCCCGCTATTCCATGCATGACGAGACCTGTGATGACCTACACGGTACGGGATACATGTCATGGGCCACCGACTCTCCAAATATTACCAAGTATTTCACTGGGGACTCGCACTGAAGCAGGGCGTACATTCTCCACCATGACAGCGAGGTGCGTCTTTGTTCAACCCCAAGAGAGTCATCATTGCGGAGCGTTATTTCCTAGCCCGGAAAACGGAAAACAGAGAACAAAGACTTGTAGACGATTGGTCCATGCTCTCCGATGAACATCTCGATATAGAGAGGAGGGAGGGGAGGGGAGGAGAAGAGAGGGGGGGACCGGGGTATCCGAAACCGGGGGAGGAGTTGACTTATTTGGTCTTGGTTTAGCGAGAAAGTGAAGCGTTTTTAGTTGGTTTAGGTGTTTTCTGGGGTAAACAGTCCCCTGTCACATTGGAAATACAGTATAAAAAAAGTGTAGATAGTGATGTGCGGGGAAGGGAAGAGACAAGAAAGTTTGTAAGAGATGGGAGACAGAGATGGAGATTGGCGCTAGACATGCACAATGTGTCCATCCCTAGCCCAGATGAGTCGTGTCTGTACGGTAGCTACTGTACTCTACATACACTGCAGCAGTATCACCTACATAAGCGTTCACTCGAGACTCCCCCAACTTTGACTTGAACATGTTTGGGTTTTTATGTGTCATGTCAAACTCGGGCCAAGCGGAGGCGGAGACCAGTTCGTAATCCCAATCTGGGGTAAATACGAAGCTAGTAACTATTCATAATCTATGTGTCAAGTGTTTTCTTCTGATTTTCCGGGGAAAACGGGGTACCCCTAGTTCTGAAGACCGAGAGAGTCAAGAGTGTCTGGGGGAGGCGTTGACCAGAGGCTGAGAAATTGACTTGGCAATATTAGGCGGTTGGCTTGCAAGGGGCGGGTCAGCTGGGCTGTCTAGATTTTTCTCTTACTTTCTTATTGGTATCCTCGTGAGTCGTTCACCTTGGTTCTCCCCGGTGAGACAAACCCTGCCATCCCATATTATTTTCTGTTCCTGGGGGTCCTGAGTCGTCTTGACCCTCACCGCTCCACAGCAAAAAACACCCCAAGATAGACAGAGTGCATGCGTTGTACATAGTGCAGTAGGGTGCCACGACATGCCGTAGGTACAGCAGCTATCCATGTGAAGCCATTCACGATGCCGTTTCGAGCAATTCGCACATCTGCTGGCTGTTCTAGACGTTGCTCGGTTCTCCCGACTGCAGGCTCGGCCGAACTCTAGCGAACTCAAAAAGTATTCCGCCTCTTGGCATAAAAATAGAGTCAATTGACCTGCTACTACTGGAATTTAACTTTGCCTTCCCGCGGGATGACATCTGGTTAGAGTCGTACGGCAACGAAAGAACCGAAGACTCCAAACATGTCAACCACATTCACAAATTGACTTTTGGTCGATCACCTACAATGTGAAAAGAAGGGTATCTACTGTATTGCCGGTTAATTCCCCGTACAGAGATCAATTGGATGCCACACCTTGTTTGGGCTAATCTTTGACAAGGACCCCAAAGCGAATGGGGGTGGAAGGATTGCAGGCATCTGATTGACAGCAAACACCATGCGAACCAAACGGTCAATCACAATCCAATGATCACCGCTGAAATGCGATGTATCTAGCATAAGACCCTTCACGATCAATTCGTGGCTAGAGCTTGCAAGGGAGGGGATCTCAATCTAGGCCCCAACCACAAGGGGGAGAAAAAGAGCCCTAGAAAAAGGCCTAAATGAAGGCATCGTGAAATGTGACTCTGCCGCAAAAGGTCCCATGACCAGTAATTTACGGTGTTTTAGAAGGGAGCTTGCAAGGGCATGGTCTACCCTGACAACTGTCGTGTCCAGCTGATTCATCCGTGTCCCAGCCATATTGCAAAATGTGCTGTAACATCCCCAACCGAGCGTCCTGCACTACGAGACAAGCATTGGGCGCTTCGCTGCATAGCGATAGCGGACGTTTTGCATATCAGAACCCTCAATGTTGTTTCTGTTCGCTGCAAAGCCGCGTGTATAGTCGTAACCCGCTGCGTTATCACGCGTGTCCTATCATCTCGGCACGGACTCCTGGGGTGGAACTCGACTTGTTGTCGGCACTTGAAGCCCGGTCGATAGTACCCAACTTTAGCATTCTAGATTTTTTAGTTTCGCCTTTGATCTGCTGTTTGTTATCTCCCCGCATTACAGCGTACATAGCACTGCAAGCGCCCGGGTTGATGATATCCACACGCCCTTCCATCACGGCGCAACTTCTCTCAACGCCCGATCACGTGAGCGCTTCCGCAACCGGAGACTCTCATGTTAGTTGCCTTATCGTAACCATGACATAGGACGGAGATAGTTTGAGTTGATGATCGGGATGCGAAGACGGTGCGGAGGAGCAAGAGTGCGGAGTCGTGGACGGTTCATGGAAAAGATATAACGAGACTAGAACCTTTGCCAATAGAAGCCATTGTGTTTGAAACCCATCTCTCATCTCTCATCTCTCTCTTCAGTTGCTTGCCTCTACACTACTCTGATCTTCTTTAATACACAAAAGAGACGAGACAAAAATGGCACCTTCACCGCGCGTTCTCATCATCGGCGCCGGAATCGTCGGCGTCAACGTTGCTGATGAGTTGGTCCAAAGAGGATGGACCGATATCACGGTCCTCGAGCAAGGACCTCTAGCCATGCCTGGTGGCTCAACATCTCACGCTCCAGGCCTGGTATTCCAGACAAACACATCAAAGACCCTCACAAAGATGGCCACTTACACAGTCGAGAAACTCATGTCACTAGGCTCCTTCAACCAGGTTGGTGGCTTAGAGATTGCTACCACACCTGCGCGACTGGAGGAGCTCAAGAGAAAAAGAGGATATGCTTACTCTTGGGGCGTCGAGGCCAACCTCATCAGCCCTGAGAAGTGTCTCGAGATTTATCCTTTGTTGGATAAGTCCAAGGTCCTTGGTGGACTTCATATCCCTACCGATGGTCTAGCTCTCGCTCGCGATGCTCAAGCAAAGCTCATTGCGCGAACGCAAGCAGCGGGTGTCAAGTACCACGAGTCAACATTGGTCACATCTATCGACCACCACGACGGTCATGTTTCTTCCGTCAACACAAAGAACGGCAAATTTGAGGCCGATATTGTCATCTCATGTGCTGGACTCTGGGGTGTTGAGGTTGGAGCCATGGTTGGCCTACCTATTCCCCTGACTCCTATGGCTCATCAGTATGCCCACACAACATCAGTTCCCAGCCAGAAGGGCAAGAATGAAGAGCCCAACGGTGCTCGACTACCTATTCTCCGACATCAAGATCAGGACCTTTACTACCGTGAGCATGGCGACCACTACGGTATTGGATATTACGGCCATCGTCCCATGCCAGTTGTTGCAGCCTCGCTGGGCGAGACACCCAAGGATATCGATTACAAGAACATGCCTTCCAGCTTGAAGTTCACTCCCAAGGATTTCGAGCCTGGCTGGAAGCTGTCGCAGGAGATTCTTCCTGCTCTTCGCGAGACAAAGATTGACCACGGTTTCAACGGTATCATGTCCTTCACACCTGATGGTGGCCCTCTCGTTGGTCAGGCCCCCAACTTCGACAACTTCTACGTCGCCGAGGCTGTCTGGGTTACACAATCCGCTGGTGTCGGACGCGCCATGGCTGAACTTCTCACCACAGGCAGAGCCGAGATTGATCTATCCGAGTGTGAGCTGTCTCGATTTGAGCAAGTCCAACTTTCCCCCGCCTACGTGGTTGAGACCGGTTCCCAGCAGTTCGTCGAGGTCTACGACATCCTCCACCCTCTTCAGCCCAAGGAGTCCCCTCGAAACCTCCGCGTCAGCCCCTTCCATCAGCGTCAACAGCAACTTGGCGCCTTTTTCCTCGAGGCTGGTGGCTGGGAGCGCCCTCACTACTTTGAGGCCAACGAGAAGCTCCTCAAGGACTTGCCCGAAGCTTGGAAACCTGTTGAGCGAGATGCTTGGTCTTCACAATTCTACTCGCCTATCAGTACTGTTGAGGCCTGGAAGACACGAACTGGTGTTGCCTTGTACGATCAGACTCCTATTCGACGACTTGAGATTGCTGGTCCTGGTGCTGCCGAGTTGTTGCAGCGCTTGACAACTGGTAACGTTGCTGGTGAGGTTGGCAAGGTGACATTCACACTTCTCCTCGACAACCACGGTGGTATCAGAAGTGACATCTTCGTCGCCAGATTGGGCGAGGACCTTTTCCATCTTGGTGTCAACGGTCCTGTCGATCTTCACTACTTCACTCGAGAGGCCAAGGTCCAGACCAAGGCCAGCCCTCACAGAGCCGTCCAGGTCCGCGACATCACCGGTGGCCTTGCAAGCGTCGGTGTCTGGGGTCCCTTGGCTAAGGACCTGATGAAGCTTGTCAGTAAGGATAACTTCACTGACCGAGCTTTCCCTTACCTCACTACCAAGAAGATTGAGGTCTCTGGTATCCCCGCTATCGCTACGCGCTTCTCATATATTGGTGAGGAGGGTTTCGAGATCTATACCACTGCCGACAACGGTCTTCGACTCTGGGATGCTTTGTGGCAGGGTGGTCTCCCCTATGGAGTCATCGCCGCTGGTCGAAGTGCCTTCAATGCTCTTCGCATCGAAAAGGGCTTCCGATCATGGGGTTCTGACATGACCCAAGAGTATGATCCTTACGAGGCCGGTCTGGAGTTCGCTCTTCATCCTGGAAAGGACGGCTACGTTGGTTACAACGCTCTGAAGGGTCGATCCAGTGAAAAGGTGTCCCGAAGAATTCGCGGTCTTACTATCGACGATGGCAAGTCAGTGGTTCTCGGCAAGGAGCCCGTGTTCGTCAAGGGCCGTGCAGTCGGTTATGTGACCAGCGCAGCATTTGGCTACAGCATCCGAAAGCCCATCGCCTACGCATATCTTCCCAAGGAGGTTCTCGAGGGCGACAAGGTTGAGATTGAGTACTTCGGCAAGCGCATCAAGGCTACTGTTACATCTCTTCCCTTCTACCAACCTGAGAAGAGCGCTTATGGACAGAACGCCCAGGCCAGCTTCTCTGCTCGTCTGTAGATTATGACTCTTTACGACTTACTCTTTCATGTCTTGAAATGTTTTGTTTTCTTTGCGACTGGGAAGGATTTGGGTGATGCTGGGGTTTCCTGTGGCACAAGCGAGATGCCATTGAGTCGGGAAAAGTCTTGTATAGACAGGCAGCTCACTTTGCATAATGAGCGATGATGTTTAATAGATGTTAATGAACCATATTTCAAAGTTACCTCTCCATTTCCGGAACCAATGAGTGATATCTACATCTGTTGTCTTCTCTCTGCACTTATCAAGATGTTAGTTGAACCTTTCAAGTACACATGGCAAGGATGACAATCCTCCCGGACGTCTACAAGACGTTTTGAATGAGACATGATAGGTGGAAACAGCTTTTTAAGAGGATTTGTCATCTACGACACCACATAACGTTATTTTCAACGCAGCTGAATAATGAACCTCGTTTTGTGTATCCACGACATGACTTAACCTCGATCATTCATTTTGATGCCCTGTGTCCTGATAATTGAGAACATCAACATCTAGATTTATTTCTGAGACATATCTAAGAATCTACTATGCGAGCTTTCGTGACGGACGGGAAAGGCAGCGGATCAATCCAAAACGTTCCTCGTCCAGTCCCAGGACATAACGAAATCCTCGTCAAGGTATACTATGCTGCTCTGAATCCCGGAGACTGGAAGCTCGTCCAAGGTGACGTTCTAGATGGCACTAAATCATCAGGACTCATCGTTGGCTGTGACTTTTCTGGGATTGTCGAAGAGCCAAACGGATCAAAATGGCAGAAAGGACAACGAGTTGGTGGTTGGGTTCATGGGGCAACTTACCAAGGAATTGGTTCTTTTGCCGAGTTTATCAGCATTGAAGCAACTCTCGTGTTTGCCATACCGGACAATATCAGCTTGCAGCAAGGAGCGACTATCTCGCTTGCTTTCGCAACTGCTACGCAGGCAATTTTCCAACGCATGAGGCTTCCGGAGCCCTACCAGCCCAAGGGGAGCCAACTTGACTTCCTTGTGTATGGAGCTTCGACAAGCGTTGGTTTATATGCTGTTCAACTTGGGAGACTTATCGGCCTCCGGGTGATTGCAATTGCCTCAACCAAGAATCACGACCTTCTCAAGAGACTGGGGGCAGATCTCACTCTTGACTACCATGATGAAGACTGGGTCGACCGCGTCAGAGATATCACTGGTGGCACATTGCAATACGCTCTCGACATTATCGCAGACGGAAGCTCTTCACAGAAGATAGCTAATGCTCTTATGCGAGGCGATGGAGCTCGTCTGATAGCTCTATCGCCTGTCAATAAGTCTTTGATTAAAGACATCAACCCATATGTCAAAGCGGAATCACTGATGGCCTTTACTGTTTTCGGGAGGGCACTCCGTAGCGACTACGCCATGTTCGACAACGCCGGCGCTGCAACACCAGACGACAAACACACTTGGGAACGTTATTTACAGTTGGTAACTCACATGCTGGAGAAAGAAGACCTGGAGCCGAATCCTGTTAGAGAAGTAGGAACATTGGACAACGTTATTGAAGCTTTTGGACTCAGCAAAGATGGGAAGTTATCTGCTGAAAAGGCAGTTCTGAAGGTGGTGGAAGGAGGGTGAGGGGGAGCTACCTGGAATAATTGACATGATCCTTGAAAGCCCAGATTTAAGCATTAATTTAAGCTAAAATTGTTGACATGAATCGACGATGGAATGAGTGACGGTGAGATGGCGACGTTGATTCCGCCATGACGGAAAGCAAGTGAGATGTAATAGTGGTCTAACTTTTTATCCATGCTTAGAGGCCTCTACATGTTAGTGATTCATCTTTGAAGATCAGCTAAGATAGCCTACGTCATTACTCGCTTAAGCATGTTGTCTGGCCGTTGAAGAGGATGCACTCACGCGACCATCAGGAGGGTGGTCGACTAATGCAAGCCAGGGACATGGACATTGTTTGCGTCATCTCACCGTTTCAATGTGTCGCTAAAGGTTGCGCAAGAAAGAAATGGTCTGACATTGGCATTGACATTGACACTGACAGCAGAGCAGGATGATGAAAGAGTCAAAGAGTACAGTGGAGATTGCAGTGAAACTCGACTGATTTAGGGTAGTCGAGGGACTTGTCTAGGGACCTGGACTTGGTGTGCAAAGGTTTCAATCGTAAAAGCTGACACGCGTTAAGCTGGGTAGCCTTGAACAGCTTCCTAATTGATACAAAGGTGATACGCGTCAGAGGTCAATACGCCATTTATTCCCGGTCGCAATGCCAAGATGATAAATCGCGGGCGCCAAGCTGTCAACGTTGCCAAGAGATCAAATTGCGGCTCCAAGTTTAAACATCTCCAACGACGTGTATCATTCTCAGTATCTTGATCAACCTCGTTTCATCAAAACAAACATTTTCTGCATAAATCTACCTTGTCAATAGAGATACGCACTGACTCGCTTTACGACAACAAGATCAAAACTCTAATGATGATTGCATTCCTCCCACAAAAAAGGCCCTCGGTCCTACTGCACTCTGCCAGATTGTACCACAGCGTAACCGATCCCTTCCCGTATCAGAGCATCCCAAGATAAAGAATCCTTCCGCTGCATCCAATCAAACTCACCATTTCGGTCATTAAACATGCTCTTAGTAGCATGATCGGCGGGTTTGATAAGACGGACCGGCTAGCTCGGCTTTGCGACGAGGGGAGCGCCCAATGATCCAACCGATACGCCATTAAATCAAGAAAGCAGGTTCAAGGATATTCTGGGGTAAACTTGAATCTATGACAAATAGATTGCTCAAAAGATGCCACTTTACCCCGGATTACGGGCGAATTTAAATCGGTCACTCTATTATCTCAATGTGGATTTGCACCTCGTTTTCGTCGTACAGACACAATGTCTCATTGCAATTTTACTTGATACTCTTCGTCCGTAAGCAGGATTCATCTAAAGAACATCTTCGGAGCCGATGAAATGTCAAGAAACAAACTACAAGCTAAACCTCAATATCCCTCAGCTATTGGTTCAGCTTCAGCACCTAACGTCGATAAAGCATGCGGGCCAAACAAGCCAACGGGCGGGCTGACAGCTCCCTGTTTAGTGCCTCGAATTTGCCCCAGCTGAGGAAAAAGTGCCGCTTTATCCGTAAGATTAGAGGTGGTCCCGAAACCATCACCAAAACAATCCCTCATGTTACGTATCTCTTGCATCCCCTTTCCTTCAACCACCTTCCGCATTTCATTTAGATCCCCATGTAAGCATTGTCCCATGGTCTCTTTCCACTTTGAGACCAGTAAATTAGTCTTATGTCCGTAGTCCATATATATACATACCTTATGCCTGCCGTGTGATCCGCGCTGTCCTTTCCCTCCCACTCACTGTTCATCACATCTCGATTGGATTGTCAGACAAAATTACATAATCTTTTGTCTGAAGATCACTTCTTCCCACCATGGCTTCTGAAATCAACCCCAAGACAGAAGCCTTTGACGCCCACGATGGCTCACCACGATATGACGAGAAGCAAGGCACCACAGAGCCCATTCAGACACCCAAGGGATCATGGGCAATGCGAAATGGCCTCACCATCGAGTCCTTCAAGCCCCATGATGATTACGCCAAGGGCACCGTTGAGCTCTCGCGAGATATGAAGCCCCGCCATCTCAACATGATTGCTATCGGTGGCAGGTTAGTTCTCTTTCCCCCTCACTTTCTGTCGTCATTGTGCAACACCGGTTTATTACCGCCTGAGGCACAAGTAAAGTGGCACACCGTGATCTGATTTGCTAACGAGCTTGCAGTATTGGTGCCGGTTTCTTCGTTGGTAGTGGTGGCGCACTTCAGACTGGAGGTCCAGGCTCGTTGACTATTGGCTTTTTGATCATGGGTGTCATGATCTTCAATGTCGTCTATGCGCTTGGTGAACTTGCCGTCATGTACCCAGTCTCTGGTGGTTTCTATACGTAAGTACCAGTTCCAACTTTTCTCATTGACGACACTAACAACTTCATCAGCTATGCTAACCGATTCGTGGATCCTTCTTGGGGTTTCGCCATGGGTTGGAATTATGTCATGCAATGGGCTTTTGTTCTTCCTCTCGAACTGACAGTTTGTGGTACCGTCATTCAGTATTGGGCACCAGACACCAGTGTGGCCATCTGGGTCAGCGTAAGTAAACGCTGTCCACGTTCATACTGAAGCAATTACTCACAAACGCAGGTTTTCCTCGCCGTCATTATTATCGTCAACATCTTCGGAACTCTTGGATATGCCGAGGAAGAATTCTGGGCTGCCCTCCTTAAACTCTCAGCTACAGTCATCTTCATGATCGTTGCTGTCGTTCTTGTCTGCGGTGGAGGTCCATCTAATGGCATCTACGATGAGTACTGGGGTGCACGTCTTTGGCACAACCCAGGTGCTTTCCAGCATGGCTTCAGAGGATTCTGCGGTAAGCAGCCATACTGAAACTCTCTCTTGTATCCCAATATCTAACATCGACCAGGTGTCTTCGTCACTGCAGCTTTCTCCTTCAGTGGAACAGAACTAGTCGGTCTTGCTGCTGCTGAAGCCAAGAACCCAGCCAAGGCCCTCCCAGGTGCCATCAAGCAAGTCTTCTGGCGAATCACCCTCTTTTACGTCGTTGGTCTCCTCCTTGTTGGCTTCCTCGTGTCTTCAACCGATAAGAGACTTCTCAACGCCGGAAACAACAACCCTAGCGCCTCTCCTTTCGTTATTGCCGCGTCCAACGCTGGACTGAAGGGATACGATTCCTTCATGAACGTCATCATCCTTGTTTCCGTCCTGTCCATCGGTGTTTCATGTGTTTACGGTGGTAGCCGAACCCTAGTAGCTTTGGCGCAACAGGGCTATGCCCCTAAGTTCTTCTCTTTCATTGACAAGTCTGGACGACCTCTTCCTGCTGTTGTTTCCATCATCGCCATTGGAGCTCTCGGTTACATCAGTGTCGATGGTGAAGGCACCACTGTTTTCATCTGGCTACAGGCCCTTTCAGGTTTGGCTGCTTTGTTCACCTGGGGTTCTATCTGCCTGTGCCATATTCGCTTCCGATCCGCCTGGAAGTACCATGGCCACACTCTTGACGAAATTCCCTTCCAGCACGTCTTTGGCGTTTGGGGATCCTGGGTCGGACTGGTCATCATTGTTATCGTTCTTATCGCGCAGTTTTATACCGCCATAACCAATATTGATGGATCTGTTGGTACGGCAGAGGGTTTCTTTCAGTCCTATCTGGCTATGCCTGTCGTCATATTGTTCTACGTAATCGGATATGTCTGGAAGAGAGAGGGATGGAGGAAGATCAGCGAGATTGATTTGGACACCGGTCGCCGAGAGCACGATTGGGAAACTATCAATGCTTATCGTCAGCAGCTTGCTAATGGCCCTGCGTGGAAGCGTGTGTGGCATCACTTGTTCTAGGTAGTATATTGATAGCTGATTAGATATTATGTAATCTATCTCTTTCAACATCGTTTTGTACCTACTCGTGATTCTTCTTTGCTTGTCCATAGTGAAGCCATATCCATCCGCTCAAAACGGGCATGGTCGGCTGCTAAGAGGGTTAATCTCTCCAGATGCATTAATGGATGCTGGGAAATCTAGACGGGGTACAGGCCTTTCCTGCCACTGGAGACCTGTCCATTCATGTCTGCCCATGGACTAAGATGGGACTAGAATAAGCGAAAAGAAAGAAACAAAATATCACAGTCTCGTCAGTAAGCCGAGTGATAAGCACTAAACAGGGATTCTATGGAGTTGAGGTCTAATGGAGACTTTTGTAGTAATCGGACACATTTCTCAACGCCGGACACATAACTCATCCAACTTCAGTGAACTATATATTGGCTTGAATACCAGGGTTTACTGTAGTATATATATATGACTTCATCGTTAGTTAGCTCTCGTCCTTATCTCAACATCTACTACTCAACCATAAATACCCTCAACCATTTCTACAATGTCATCCGAGAACGATTTCGAATATCCTTGGGAGATTAAAAGCGAGGTAGAGCGACTCCAGAAGCAATATGCTTGGGTTCAAAGATGCATCGACAACAAGATTATCTTCGCACCTGTGCCGTTAGACCAAGAAGGACTCAGAGTTCTTGACGTCGGATGTGCTGATGGTGAGACTTGAAGACCTCTATCTAGATACACAACTAACCTATTAGGAACCCTACTTCGGGACTTGAAGAAGCAAGTATCTCCATCTGCACAACTTGTTGGAGTAGATGTCGTCGAAGCATTTCTCCCACCTTCCAAGGAAGGTTTGAGATATGAGGCTTATGATCTTTGCGAGCCACCTCGACAAGAGTTCACTGGAGCCTTTGATGTGACGCATGTTAGATTTGTCATTCCGGGTGCTTCCAAGGTGGGATACCAGAAGGCAGTTGAACACCTCGCCTGTAAGTTCTCAGTGATTCACCTAAATATTTAGGCTCTGGCTGACGGTCAAACCTCAAGCCACACTTGCACCAGGAGGATGGCTACAAGTCCATGAGATGGACCTTGACGTGCAAGATAGGCCAAACGTAGGTCCAGCCTTGAAGGATGTCTGCGCTCTGTTCTTGGGCGTGTTCAAAGCCATGGGGATGGTGCCCGATCTTGTTAACAAACTTCCGGAGGCTTTTGAGACTGCAGGACTCCATCATGTCAGTACAGAAAATGTTGAGTTGCCAATGGGTAAGCTCTTGGGCGACGAGGAGGCTGCCGAAATGTCGCTGCGGCCTTTTCTTCTTACTATCCCTAGTTTGATCCAGGGTGTAAAGGGTAAGCAACCATCTTGCTACTTGAGTCGCTACGCTTCTAACATAATTAGGCCTTGGAGCTGATGTTCCCGAATCCGTGTTTGACGGATTGGCGGCTAGGTTTGAGAAGGAAGTCAGGGAGCAAGGAGCAGTTTTCTTTACCAAGGTCGTTATTGGACGGAAGCCTGTATAGCTGGAGACAATTGGCAATTTTTGGAAGCTACAACATCAATAGTTTCTAACATCCCATGCCTGGAGTCTGTTGAATGACATGAGCTATTATACAGAGATGTCTAGATGCAGGGCAGCCGAAGGCATATTTTGTTCAAAGTTGGACCAACCACCAAATACAGAGATGTCTAAGGTACAATGCCTATACTGTGTTAATAGTGGGATGGTTTACATACCCTCACGATGCGTGAACCTTGCTGCTTTGTCAGATTTCACGATGTCACTCAAGCGAGGCGGAGTATCCGCACAAATAAGCATAAGCAAGAATTAATTCGATCATCGTGAATGCCAAGCTTGTCAGGTTGAGAGTCGCCCTTTGATCCCCGCAAACAACATGGAGAAGACCCTAGCGGCCCGAAATGCCGACGGCTAAAACAACCAGGGAATGGTAAGCGACCCAGCTTTTGGGTATTTTATATACCGCGTGGGCTTCAACAGGTAATCCTTAACGTTCTGTATTTGGAAACAGCAGACATCAGAAATAATGGCCGATAAAGATTTCGTGGATGTCAAAGCTCTTTTGAGCCAACTCACTCTCAGTGAGAAAGTAGAACTCCTTGCTGGCCAAGGCTCGTTTCGCATGACTGGCCTTGAGCGTCATGGTATTCCTGGTCTTATTGTAAGTCTGGGAGATGGAGGCAATCAGAAAGAAACATTAATCTAACACATATAGACTTCAGATGGACCTCACGGAATCCGAGGCCGGCGATCATTCACACGCGTAAGTGACTAGCGATGTTGACAAAAACACCCCATTAACCCATGCGACTAGATGCCAAGTCCCATGCTACCGTCCGCTACAGGAATGGGCGCAACCTTCAACACTGAACTGATTCACAAGATTGGTAGTCTTCTGGGTGAAGAAGCCAAACACCGGGGCGTCCATGTGCTGTTGGCACCGACACTCTGTCTTCAGCGCTCGCCCTTGATCGGACGTGGTTTCGAGGCCTTTGGTGAAGACCCTTTCCTCAGCGGTACTCTGGGCGCCCACTACATCAATGGTGTTCAAGAACAGGGCGTCGGAACAAGTGTCAAGCATTATGCAGCCCACGATCAATCTGACAACAGTATTGAGGATAACGTGATCATGACGGAGAGGACTCTCAGAGAGGTGCACATGCTTCCTTTCCAGCTTGCACTACGAGGTTCAGATCCTTGGACGATCATGACTTCATATAACAAGATCAACGGAATTCACGTAAGCGAAGACCCTTTACTGATGAAGGAAATCCTTCGCGAAGAGTGGGGATACAAGGGTCTTGTTATGAGTGACTGGTTCGGCACTTACAGCACGTCAGAAGCTATCAACGCCGGTTTAGATCTTGAGATGCCCGGGCCAACAGACTGGAGAGGAAAACGTCTTAATATCGCTGTAGACTCTCGCAAGGTATCCAAAGCAACAGTCGATCAGTCTGTCGAGAATGTCTTGAATCTCGTCAACAAAGTCAAGGCTGGAGAGGTTTCTGGAAAGCCACCTCAGTCGGACACTTCAGAACAGCGAGCCTTGATTCGACAGCTAGTTGCGGAATCAATTGTACTTTTGAAGAACGAAAAGGAAAGGCTGCCGATCAAGAACCCCGAGAAGCTCAAGTACGGACTTATTGGAGATCATGTCAAGAACCCTTCGCTGTGTGGCGGTGGAAGTGCTGAAGTCGAGCCTTACTATGGCATTACTCCGTATGAAGCCATCAAGGAGGTAGTTGGGGAAGATAACATTACTTACACTCCAGGGTGCAATTGTAGGTTTAACATCAAGCTTGAAGTCCAAATCTGTTTACTGACATCGGCATAGCTTTCAGATTCAGTCCGCTCATCAAGGGTCACAGAACACCAGATGACAAAACGGAGGGTTGGCATGTTGAGATTTTCGGGGAGGACCCAGAGGAAAACAAGGATGCTAAGGCAATCGTCTCAACCATTGCGGAGAAGCAGCTGGTTGACGTGCCCGAAAGCTACCACTCGACCATCCCTGCCAAATACTACGTTAAGGCACAGGCCAAGTACACGATCCAAGAATCTGGACGACTCAAGTTCGGTTTCAGCACTTCTGGCAAGGGTAAACTGAATATCGATGGCAAGGATGTCATTGATCTGTGGACGAGTCAACCACCCAAAACAGACTCAACGCCATGCTTCAATCGCCTTTCTATGGAGCGATTCTACGAGGGAGAGTTCCAAAAGGGCCAGGTTCTTGACCTTCAGGTTATTCAGGTCAATGAGAACTTGTCAGGTGGTGTCGGCACTGCGCTGACCCTCACTGGACGCGTTGGTATCTACGAGCTCTATGATGAGGACCAAGGTATCAAAGACGCTGTCGAGCTGGCCAAGAACGTGGATGTCCCAATCGTCATCACGGGACTTTCGTCGGACTTTGAGTACGAAGGAAGCGACCGAAAGCACTTGAACTTGCCCGGTCGAGTTGATGAACTGATTGGGGCTGTTTTGCAAGCCAATCCCAATGCTGTAAGCTGACTATCCTTGATACCATCATTAGTAGAACTTGATCACTGACGCCCATTCTAGATCATCATTACCCAATCTGGACTCCCCATCGAGATGCCATGGGAGTCACAGGCTTCTACACTTTTGCATGCTTGGTTCGGTGGCCAGGAGTGTGGTCATGGAATGGCGGATGTCCTCTTCGGCAAAGCCAACCCATCTGGACGACTATCTTTGACGTTTCCCAAGTCCATCAAGCATACTCCTGCTTATCTGACTTTCTCAAAGGCCGACTACGATATTGTCTACGGCGAAGGAGTCTTCATCGGTCACCGGTACTACGAGATGGTTGATCGAGAGCCTCTATTTTACTTCGGACACGGATTGTCGTACTCGAAATTTGTCTACTCGAGTCTTACAGTCCCTAAGGAATTTGAGTCTTCTGTTGACCACAAGATGCAAGTCACTGTTGACATCAAGAACCAGGGGCCATTTGCTGGAGCCGAAGTTGTGCAGCTGTACATCCACCACGCCAACAGTTCGCTCCAGCGACCTGTAAGGGAACTGAAGGCGTTCAGCAAAGTCTACCTGGATCTGGATGAAACCAAAACGGTTGACTTGGCACTTGATAAGTACTCATTGTCTTTCTGGTGTCAGGAAGCATCCAAGTGGAAGGCCGAGGCTGGAATCTACACAATTATCCTTGCCTCAAGCTCGAACCCCAAAGATGAGATTGCTCGAGAAAGCTTTGCGCTACCCGAAACCTTCTATTGGAAGGGCCTGTGAGGTCAAAACGAATAGTTGGTATACTGTTTTGAGTCAAATTGAAGATTTAATTTTAAATATTACTCGATAATCGAGATATGCGATGACGCTTTGTAGAGATCTATCCTAGAACCCCAATCTTACTTTTTGGTCAAAATAGGGCAAGGAAAAGAAGTGTTGACACGATGAACAGAAGATAAACAGAACATGTAACTTTATCTCGGACTGTACAGCACCTCCGTGGTCGAAACGATCTCAATACCATCTGGTTTCCCCCTCCTCTGGAGCCTCGAGCTGCTTCTTCCCATCTCGTTACTATCAACTGTTGCAGAGACCAAGACCCTGTGGTTACCATTGCTGTTGTCAAAACTTTCCTTGGGCTTGGGCCAGAGTTTGGTTTCATCGTCGTCCACGACCTTTCGCCCCGACTCGGAGTCATCTCCAGATTGAAGCTCGATTGCATCCGCCTGCTTGCGGCTAAGTTGCCTCCTGCTATTGGCAATGGCATGAGATCCACCTGTTGCACCTGATGGACCGTAGCTGGCGCCGTGACTGCTGAACAGAGCCGGTAGAATGCGTTTGAAGAATGGCTTGAGAGAACTGGCGGAGGCACAAATGACACAACCTGTCAATTCCGCATACATCCAGCACAACTCGTATGCTAGACCCCAGGTGTAGTTCAGGCTACTGAATAGCTTGACAGTGAGAACACAGTTGTATATGGCAACAATAATAACGCTGGATAAATCGTCAGTAAGTATGAAAGTCTTCTCATAAGAGGAGTTACTTACAAGCCGCCAGTGGTAAAGAGAAAAAGCAGTGACATCTTCTGTCGTCGTGGAATTTGAAGAGGGATAACGATTCGCAAAGGAAGAAGCAGTATTATCAGATCCATAACGACGTTGGCTACCGAAGCTGCCAGGAAAAAGCCGAATTTATCCACGCACTTTCCTGTTGCTTGTGCAGCAAGATCCCATGAAGCCTTGATTGGTTGGCACCCAAAGAGACTTATCATTGCGTAGATGAGGGCGTATAGACCAAAGAGGCTGATCAATGCGTATAGGATCATTCGAAAGTTCCGTTCGGGCGAGAGGCGGAGGTAGAAGAATAGGAGGGAAATCTTGGCGAGATCGGACGAGAGCATGTAGAAGATGTTGACTGGGATAGTCCACTGGAGAATATTAGTTGTGATACAGGTTTTTGATAAAGGGGATTATACCTTGAGTAACGTCTCGTACTGAGATTGCTTGACCTGCCAAAAGTTGGTAGCACAACCACCCTGAGCCACCACTATTCGTGTAAGTATATCATTCATAATTCTATAATATTTGGTTGACTTACTGCCCATTGTACAAGCATAGAATGCCCAGCATGCCACCAGCGAAGCGCCGGTAAGAACTAGTGGTTATCATCAGCCTCGAATACATGAATAACAGGAAGGGGATAAGCTTACGGTCATCGAGACGAAGAGCGTTCTTCTGCAAACGGACTCTCGTCAATATTCTTAGACCGTAAACGACTGTCGCCAACGTGAACAGACAGGCACCCAGAATAATCTGAGTTGGAGCGCTGCTTCTAGCATCCCATCTGTCCTGGCCCAGCGGCGGGTCCATCATAAACGGATTGGCTTCCATGGTGCTAACACTCAGGCTGGGCCAAGTTAAGGTCGAATTATGGATATGGGTGTGTGTTGTAAGAGTGAAAGGCGAGATGTGTTGCTTCAAGTTCAACTTGGAATCAACCGAGAAGTCAGCCAGCCCTCTTTCCATTCCATCAGGAGGGAGCCGCTAATTAACCTACGGGAAGAACAGGGAGATCTGCAGTTTGATGATTTGTTTGCTTCTGCAGAAAAAAGAAAGAAGCATACCGGGAGGTTAACGGATGCGTACAGTTGATTCTGCGTTGACTCCACTTCACCTCAGGTTCTCAAGGATTATCTTCCCTTGGGCAATGTCATCCCGGGGATGTGGAAGAGAGATTGGAAGGGTTCCATGCCATGGTATCAATTCCAGTCACCATCTAATATTGAAATGCCACAGTGTTGCCACGCAAGTATTCTTTTCCGATAGCGCCCTCTTGTTGGTCTTGTTGTCCAAAGACTTTACTGTTACCACGCAATTGCTTTTCTTACTTCAAAGTTCCCCAGTTCTTCTATGCAATTCGCTCGTGCCGTCCAGTTGAAATGTTAAAACGCTTGCAACGGTCCGCAGGGGGCTGCATCTCTGCATCTTGTCAAGGCCAATCAGTCTTTTGATATCCGCTTCTCCTGCTTCATGTCCCACTCTATACACCAATTGTATGACAGTCCGCACGGTTAGCATGATAACAGACGTGGGTGGCCTGTTTTCAACAACAAGCCAAGACCGATGGATTCCTGGCCTGACCTTGGGACAATGCAGCTCCAGGTTGTTGAAAACTTTCGGAAATAATAACCAACGGTCTGGTCGATCTATTCCCTAAGGGTGGATCTCGTCCGTTCTTGTGGGATGAGACTTGCTTCAGGTACATACAAGGGCTGGTATTCATCCGGACGATTCTGTGATCTGGTTCTTGGAGAAGTATCGTCGTTGGTCATGGCCAGAAACAGTCGGGATAATCCTCATCGTTCCTATCCCTTTCTGTATCAGTGCCCTGGCAGTGCGTATTCCTGTTCGAAAATTCTCAGCTCATGCATTCTTTTGTCTTTTTTGACGATACATCACTTTTTCTTTCTTTTTTGCAATTGTCAGGCATATGCTCTGATTCTGGTTCTTGTACCTTACTTGCTCGGTTATGCAGATTCCTCTTCCCTCGCCCAGGAATAAGTGGACATATGGATACAGAAGCAGCGGCTCCGTTGGTTGGGGAATGGGATTCTCATCCTTGTCGAGAGGTCCACAAGAAATCTGTTCATGTTCATTTGTTCTCACTTCTGCAAGGCCCACATCATAAATGCCAACCTTACAGTGTTGGTCCAGTACGCAATTCCTCGCCTCCCCTGTAGTGCTCCCTCCAGGAACGAAACTCCTGTTTTCCGGGGCAGGGATCCTCTGACCCAGCACCAAGGAAAGAGAGATCCTGCCCCTTTTCGAAGGGAAGCCCGCTGCAGATTTACCAAGCGAGCTCCATAACCCACGAGGATCTTTCCCATCCTCACGGAAGCGCTATTCCCTCGAGGAAAGAGACATCGTGGCGATTCAATCGTTTCCCTGATCCCGACGGCTTTGAGTCAAGATGACCAGGATCCTAATCCCCATTCTGTCCCCATACCAAGGTATTGGCAACCGTTAGGGTTCCTGTATTGTAACAATCTTGCATGCTTGTTCTGTGCCTCATGTGAAAACCCCACTCGGCCACCAAAGCTTCACTTGTTGGAAGATAACGCAAACTCATCTATATAGTCTAGCACTGACCAGTGCCCTTTACGCCTGGTTTCCTAAGTGCAATATTTTTCACAACATCCATATCCCCTTACTCCTTTTAAAATGGCAAACCCATACCCTTTCCAAGACAAGGTCATTGTCGTCTCTGGTGCCAGCCGGGGAACTGGCTTGTCCCTCTCCCGATACCTTCTCACCCGTGGTGCCAAAGTCTCCATGGCAGCGACTTCCAAGGAGAACCTGGAGAAGGCTATTGCTGGTATTGAGCAGGACATTCCCGACGTCAAGGACCGTGTTATCTATTTCCCTACGGATGTTACCAAGCCTGAGGATGTCAAGTTTTGGATCGAGGGCACGGTTGCCAAATGGGGAGAATTGGATGGAGCTGCTAATGTGGCAGGTAAGCTTTCATTTGTTACATAGCCGACAAAGGGTCTGACATTTTATATAGCCAAAATGAACAAGAGTATCCATCCCATCGAGGACCTCGACCTGGAAGAGTTGAAAGAGATGCTTGATGTTAATGTTATCGGCACCTTTAACTGCATCAAGTACGAGATGAAGAATATGAAGCCTGGTGGCAGTATTGTCAACTGCGGTAGCCAACAGGTCAAGTACGCCTCAGGTAATATGGGAGCATACGCTGCCTCGAAGAATGCTATCCGAGGCTTGAGTCAAAGTGCTGCGTATGAAGGTGGAGCCAAGTACCCCAAGAATCCCATCAGAGTCAATCTTCTTTGCCCGTAAGTTCAGCCAAACTGAATCTGCAGTACTGTTTACTGATATTGCTCAGTGGATGCATCGATACAGACATGATCAAGCAGCCTCTGCACTTGCCTAACGGTACGACATGGACCATGACGGAGGACGACAACCTGACATCAATCATCAAGCGTTACTCTAAGCCCGAAGAAGTGGCAGCTTCTATCGCCTTTTTGTTGGGAGACGAGAGCAAGTTCATGACCAAGCAGGAGATTTATGTAGATGGTGGCTGGATGGAAGCTAATTATGTTGCATAAGCGACCGCATAACATCTAAAAATACTAGCATAAATATAATACAATTGTGCAAGTCGCCTTATCGATAAGAATTCTGGACGGACCCTGGCGTGAAACAACTCCAAGAATGCAGGGTAATTCCACAATACTGAGATACCACAACTATTTAAGAACAGGAGGTCAATACTCGTGATGTTTGTGGTGTTGGCACTGAAATAATAACCCTCTTTCCTGTATTTAGAACTAGTTCATCCAGTTTTGCGTCTTTATCTCCTTGTGTCTTATACTTGTTTTGAAGTAATACTTATGTTTAGACACGTTAAATTCTTGGAACTTAGCTATTTTTCGGATGATTGGTAGTAACTGAATCCTTAACCTGATAATTGAAGGGTTGCTGTGACAATGTAAAGATTCTGCTGTAGCAGCCAATCGTATATATATCTATCAAGCTGGAAGAGATATAAGGTTTACATACTGCTCTTTAATCTCTTCCTTCCATGCCTCAAATGTGATAACCCTCTCTCCTATCTTGACAGAGTCATTAGGAACCGCATTGACCTCCTCCGCATCTTTCTTAGGCAGAAAATAGTGCTCATGCTCCCTTTTACAAACATTGTTGTTCAAAGTTCCCTCCTGAAACTTGTTATAGCAGTCAACGCAGAACTGAACCGTACCACTGCAACTCAAACATGTCCAGAACTCACTCACAGATACCCAGCCAACCTCGCAGCCGTCGCACCAAAGGAACTCGCGATCCGGTTTCTCCGGCTCTGACTCAAAGGTAACTTCAAAGGTCTCGCCGTTGACTTCAGCACGCTTCTTCTGCTCTTTCTCGTCCCGGTATTTGGCCAAGTTAGCCTCGTACTCTTCCCAAGCTATGAAACCGTTGGTATGCCGCATCATTTCCATACAGGCACTGATATTGGCATGGTCCCGCATCACAGATAAGATCTGGCTAAGTAGCCAAAGAGAACCATGGTCGTTGTCAGTCCGATCGTCACAAAGCATCTCAAGATTCTCTGTGACGTACGGCTTCAGGATCTGCTTGGCCTTGGCCACATCCCCACGGTAACGAAAGTACTGAGCAAAGCCGATAGTGGATTCCTGGTCGCGCGTCCCAAGAGCCTGAAGCTCCTCATAATGAGCCTCAATCTTGTCAAAGAAGCCCTGCGCTCGTGCTGGGTCGACGTCTTTGCTGGCTATAGCAAGTTCTAACCACGCAGGGACGGTGTGCTTGACCATTGCACGTGTTACCCACTCTCGAGTGTCATCAGTTGCTTCTTTGCGCAGAAGCTCCCAGACCTGTATACCAGCTTCTTCGTGACCTGGGATCTCAAAGAGAGTTTGGCCATACCGGAATCGAAGCTGGTCATCCCATCCGATCCCTTCCAGCTCTGTTTTAGTGGTGGCCTTGGCGATGGCTCGAGCGAACAAAGTATCCAAGAGGTCAAATCTTCCCAACGCGCGAACCATTTTGACGAACATCGGATGGAAGTTGGTGTCGTAAAACTCGTACAAGACAAAGTCACCCGCCGTGTTGGGTCCATCTTCAGGCTCATCAAGAAGTCGGTGAAAGAAGTCCACCATGAGATCCCAGCGCTCGGCCTGAGCATACTTCTGAAGGACACCTTTGAAGCTTTCAAAAAGTTCGATCGACCGGCCCAAGTTGAATATCGTGGAGTAGGTGGCAATTGCCTGCTCCTGCTGCTTCTGATCTGCCCAGTACTTGTCTCCCAGGTCGTAGATGACTCGTGCCAAGATGCCTTTGTGGCCACGTTCCTTCTGCCACTCAGTGTCGCCAACCAGCGTGTCAAAAGCTTTCTGAAGGTTCTGGATGGATTCGTCTCTGGATTCAGTCACACGAGAAAGTGCATACGCAGCGACCCAGCTGTCGGGGTCCATCTCCAGTGCCTTGCGAGCTCTCTCTTCAACCAGAGACTTGGGGATCTTTTCACCTGCAACATAAGATAGGACCAGCGAGGCCTTTGCCTCCCATTTGGAGTCCTTTTTGGTAATGCTTAGTCTTTCGCTTGCCCATTGTTCCACTCGCTGGAAGTCCTCCATGGTCGGTTTGTAGATTGGGTCGATATCCTCGCTAACCGCGCCTTTCTCTTCTTCCTTCTCGATGCTTTCAGCATTCTTAGTCGTCCCGGGCCCCTCCTTTGCGATCGAATCTTTGTCTGTAGTAGCTTGTTCCTAAGATGAATTAGCTTCGTTCCAGGATGTTCCTGCGCAACGCTCTACATACCTTGTTCAATAATGCGCTGAGAAGAATATAGGCCCGAATAGCGTCACGTCTGGTTGTTTCTCTCATGAAAAGGTCCTGGGCCGCTGTCGTTGCAGCAAAACCGAATAAAGCTAGATGGCGATTGCTGCCAGTTTCGAAAGAGACGACCAGTTCATTATCCTTGACGAGCTCCTTGACGGCCGAGTCGTTCAACCATTTCGAAATCGAATCTAATCCTTCGTCTGAAAATATCCAGGTGTCCCAAGTGCCGGGAATGTCGTCCGCTGAAAAGATTACGTCTGAGGCATCCTCAAAGGACATATGGAGACCGAATAAAGAGTCCAAAGCATATTGCTCAGTGAACAATCTGACAAGGTGTTTGCCTGCCTCAGCCTTAATAGACCTGTCTGTCAATGACAGGTCGGCTTTTTCCAGATGCTGCTGGAGATACCACGATGCGTAATAGTGGAGTCTCTCTGTTTTGCTGGTCCGCTCATCCGCGAGACAGGATATGCAGCGCAGGACCATCGTGGCTTCTGCATTGTCCGGGTCTCTGCAGATGTAATTGCCTTTGCGTGTCATCTTGCATTCGAAGAATCGGTCGAAACCAAACTTTTCGTAAAGATCACTTGGACATACTGTTGAGAGGTAATGCTTGATGATGTTGACCTCGGCTGGCTGGATCTCTTTGAAACCACTAGAGCTCTGATCATCTGCCACATCTCGCTTCTTGAGCGGAATCATCTTCTCAACGTTATCCACCTTGTAATCAACAAAGCCTGACTCGGTAGAAAAGATGTTATACTTGGATGCAATCTTGGTCTTTACTGACATGAGTGATGTGCTCCCTCCGGGGCCAGCCTTTAAAGCGAGTGCTGACTCCATCTCGAGCGGGTTGAACCATCTTTTGCCAGCGTTAACCCAGAGGATGATTTCGTTAATTTCAGCAATCTCCTTGGCGGTGCGGGTTTGGTTCAGCTTCTCAATATCAGACTCGATTTGGTCGGGGCGCATGGCACCTGCTGACTCAAGTAACGAGTTGATTTCCTCGGCCTCAGTTGCTGTCGAGACATTGTCAAGTACTCGCCCAATCTTGTAGTAATCTCCCTCCGTAGAGGACTGGAGATCATTAAGAATCTTAGCCCGTAGGTCTGCAACACTTGGTCTCGACATGTCTTTGAGAATCTCCATGCCGTCCATGCGCTTGTTGATATATATCTCAAGATCCTTGCTGTTCGTTTCGCCTAGAATGATCCTCTCCATCTTCACTCCCCCAGCCTTGTTGATAGTTTCAAACAGTTGTTTCTTTCCTGTCAGCAGGATCCGAGTCCGCTGAATGAGAGAATTCTCCGAGAATTTCTGCAAAAAATTGATCAAAACCTCAGCATTATCACCCAGACCGTCGAGAACGATAAAAAGATTTAGATCCATTGCCAAAAGGTCTTGATTGTCGAGGAGAAGTGTTGTCCAAATCTCGAGTGGGCTGTTGAAGTCTTTCATCTTGTCGCAGATATTCGCTACGCTCTTCATGATGGGATCATGAGCGAGAGCTATCTGGCCCATCACATTTCTGGATATGTCAAGGGCATCGTCCTGGATGGTCGTTGACTTGGAGTCTTTGTCAAGAAAATTGTGGGCTATTATGACCTTGGGCCCAGACCCTCTCATCTTCCGCAGGTGAAGTAGAACGTTTGTTGCTAAAAGTGTCTTTCCTGCACCCTCTTCACCTTGGAGGGCCAAAATTTGCTTCGACCCTTGATCGCCCGAGACCCAGGAAGCAAACTTGGGGTCTTGAAAAAGCCATTCACCGCTACCCTCAAACCTGTGCTCCTTGTGCCGCTTCCATGCCTTGTCCCATGGCCCTTGGGAATCAGGTTTCAGGATGGAGGGGTTCAATTCTAGCGCATTAACGACAGTCTGTTTCCATTTCAGTCGTTCACCTTCCAGCTGCTTCTTGTTTCTATCGTCAACCAGACTGTTGTGCACGTTTCGCGTTAGTTGTAAACCATCTCTCGAATTAGCAGCCGCCTCGTTACTAGATTTCCATGTCTGCGCTGAAACAAGCAGATGTTCTTTATCGACGAGGTTCTGCATCTCACTCAGAAGACCCTGCATACCATCGTCGTTTAGGAACATTTGTTTCATAAAAGCGGCAAACTTGCTCCTCTTGGATCGAAGTCCAAGGCTGCGATCGCAGATCTTGACAAAGATTTGGAGATGCTGACAGGCGACTCTTGTAAGCTTGGAGTCCATTACCGGCTTGGTGTAGTATTCGAGACGGTCAAGAAACTCGATACACTTCTCGAGAAGCCCAGCAAGACTCTCAAAGATACCTTCATACCCTTGCCATGCCTGAATGACGAAGGTGAGGGCATTGTAGCATTGGCCAGCAGGAGAAAAGACCTATCAACTCGTAAGCAAAATTTCCTAAACTTGTAGATGTTACTTTCAACATACATAGGAGGCTCCATCTGCGACGATTCCACCCACCGTCTGGATGCACTGGAGCGTTCGGTTGAAAATATTCTTGACGGTGCCGTACTTTTCAGATACGTGTTTGTCTTTGACCTGAGCGTCGTTCAAGTACTGTAGTACATCATTTATGCCGAGCCCTTGCTTGATTTTGGCTGGGTTACCGCCCGCCATTTGCACAACGCGGGCCTCGACATCTTTCCAAATTCGCGCGATTTCTTCGTCGACATTGGCGCCAAATGCAACAGCCTTGACGTCTAAACCGCTGGCAGACACTTCCATAGGAGCTAATGGCAGTATAGAATCAAGATGGGAGAATAATATACGGAAGAGAAAAGAGGACAATGATTGCGCATCTTATCTGGAGCTTTCGGACAATGTATCGTATTTGTAGTTATGCCTCCCCTCCAAGTATTTCTCATTGCAAGGGACGAGGGGCCATGTTGTGTTGGTTGATAAGGCTGAGCTTCGCCGCTACAGCTGAGCTTGAATCTCACGCATTGCAGGTCCGTACGCCTCGCGGGCCAATTGCCAGTTTGTCATAGCCTGTCACTGGGTGTAAAGCAGGGATCGTGCTGACAGGACGATACGAGAATGGGTTGAAAAATAAACCCATTTTGGGGTTGAAATGCTCATGTGAGGGGCTTTTTGGCCCTACTCGGATCATTTGTTCGGAGATAGGGCATATGAGATGTCACAGTCAGTCAAGGGTATAGGCTGACGCCTGGAATCATTTTAACATTAGGAAAGATTATCGCCATTGCTCGTAATTTCTGCAGTACTGCTTCGACCTTTTAGGCAGGTCGAGGTGCCAATAATGGCCTGATAGGCTTCACCTTTTACCTCAACCTTTGAAAAGGAATTGCAGTTAGGTAGTCCTAGGTCCGCTTGTTCCCTCGTCGCTATATATAACAACAGGGTATTTGCAACGTGTTAGGGCAAAAGGAAGCGAAGCCCAGGGCCAGTACGACAAACTATGAGCTATAGTACCACGTATCATGCCTGGTGATATCTGATCAAACGGGGTTTGCCCTTTTTTCCAATATCCTATCCATGGAACATTTGGAGCCGACACAGTCTATGTAGTCGCCTTTACGAAAAGAGACTGGTGGATTGCAACAGGGAATCCTTTCTTGTGATTAAATCCTTGATACCTGACTTCATTTGGCCGTAATTACCACAATAACATACCCAATATCGAGACTCAAGCCAGTTTGAATACCTCGTGATTGGAATATCGTGATTATTTGGGTTCAGGGTAACGTCTTACCATGCTAAACGGTTTAGCGTGGCAAATATGTGCAAATTGCACCAGATAGTATTGGTGGCGGCGAAACGTGTTATCTGACTGCAATTTGCATTGGTATGCAGCGCTAAACGAATAAGGTACTCAAGGTTAAAAAAATGCATAGTTGTTTATTTACGAGGCGGTGAAACATTTCTAGGGATCGTGTGAGACCGTCTGAAATGCTTCCTGTGCCACAAATCACCGCGCGATGTTCCGATCAAAAGAGAATCGAGAGCCCGACAAATGAGTCCTTCCTCTGACTAATGCAAGTAGATCCAGACCTGAGTCTGGTAGATTCGTCTCGTAATAATCTAATTGCTACGACTTTGACCTCAGCCAGCTGACTTAAAGAAGAAGACAAGCTTTGCCCAGGCGGCAACGCACTTGTTCAAGACATTGCAGCAAGTCTCAGTATAATCTAGCGGTAAGTATTTTGAAATGGGATGGCTGGGTCGCATATTCCCTCATCGAACTTCTAGTCAGTCTCAAAGGGATGCATGTTTCTTCATCCCAAGGTCAGGCAAAGGCTATACGCTAGACAAGTTCAACTTGAAAGCCAAGAAGTCTGGGCATCGGCCATTCGGCAACGGCCCTTCCACTTGGGATATGAAGTTGTATTGCCCTATGGACTCCAATTGGGTAGTTGTTGAGGGGGAAGTGAGGTTAAAGCGAGGTTCCGAGACAGTGTCTCACTCTCCCTTCAGCTGCAAAAATGACAGTAGCCTTGTGACTCTGGCGGTGAATTTCCTTCTCAGGGCACATTTGACCGTTGGAAGCCAAGAAAAAGGGTCCTCGGAATTCTATCGTGAGTGCATCCATTGATTCAGATTGTTATTCTGTCACTCTAAGTCCTGGTTTGCCAAGCTAGCGACAATAGAATTATTCTTACTTGATTCCCCGTCAATCTTAGCACATTCTTTGCAAAATTACGAGGTTAGAGGAGGCCAGCGCATCTAAAATCCATTGCTAAAATATGCATAACTGAAACATTGTCGAGGGGCTTGTCTCTCTCTAGAAGTAAATCCCTCTCCATACTGACCGCCTCCCTAGAATCGCCCTACTGACACTTTGATCCGGGGAAATATCGAATTTCCCCAATTCCAAAGCCCCCTTCCCCAGGTTCTAGAACGAGCCTTCGGTGCCTGGGGAGGCGAGAAAGGGACCAGAGCTGGGATTCCCATACACACCAAGGGGGCTCTTGAGTTGGGCAAATCGAGTATAAGAAGGTCCTCAGCTTCCCTCCAAATCAGTTCTTCAGCACAACCAGCATCACTCTTTTACAGCTCGGTTGCGACTGACACTCTTTACCAACCCACTCGACATTCACTCTTTTCTGCAATTTGTTTTTTTATCCAACTTAATACACTCTCTTTTCCGTGATCTCTGTCTGAGTCCTTCAAGATGAGATACTCCCACGCTCTGTCCGGTCTTTTGACCGTGGCCATGAGTGCTTCTGGCTTCGCCCAGATGACTCCTGGTACCACCACTGAGGACTTCACCACCACTGGCGGTATGAACGTTCCCACTTCGGTCACCAGTGCTCTCCCCGACACTGCCATTGACACCACCACCATGACCGATACCATGACTGGTACCATGACCACTATGGTCAAGCCCACCAAGACCGCCAGCCCCGAGGTCTGCTGCTACCAGTGTACCACTGTGTATGACGAGTGTTGTGCCATCCCTGGCGCTGACATCGCCATCTGCAAGGAGAAGTACACTATCTGCCTTGGCTACAACCCATGGGACATTGTCCCTTACGTCGAGCCCACCGTCTGCGTCTACGAGCCTTACCCTCCCAAGCACGACGATGGCAAGTGCGTTTGTGGCACTGGAAGCTGCTTCACCCCCGACATCTGCGCCTACGAATGTACCACCGTTTACGACCAGTGCTGTTCCGTCCCCGGCGCTGATATCGCCATCTGCAAGGAGAAGTACACTGTCTGCCTCGGTTACAACCCATGGGGCGTTACCCCCTACGTCAAGCCCTCCGTCTGCAAGCATGAGAAGCAGTACTACATTGACTACGAGTCCAAGTATGACGAGCACTACTTCTACGAGAAGTACAGCTCTTACTACGAATCTGGTTCTTACTCTTACTCTTCTCACGGCACTTCTTCTTACCACGAGGGTTACTACACCGCTGAATACTGCTGCCTCGAGTGCACTACCATTTACGATGAGTGCTGCGCTATTCCTGGTGCTGATATTGCCATCTGCAAGGAGAAGTACACTGTTTGCCTCGGATACAACCCTTGGGACGTTACCCCCTACGTCAAGCCCTCTGTCTGCAAGCACGAAGAGTCTTACTACAAGGAGTACGAGACCAGCCACGGAAAGGACTACTACAACTCCAAGTACGACAGCTCCAGCCACAAGGAGGTCGAGATCACTGTTGAGGAGTGCTGTGTCCAGTGCACCACTGTCTACGATGAGTGCTGCTTGAACGGCGACATTGAGGTCTGCAAGAAGGAGTACATTGTCTGCCTCGGTTACAACCCCTGGGACGTTGTTCCTTACGTTAAGCCTACCGTCTGCAAGTCCATCAGCTCCGGTTCCAACTCCAAGGGTGACTACGGCCACAAGGAGGTTGAGGTTACTGTTGAGGAGTGCTGTGTCCAGTGCACAACTGTCTACGACGAGTGCTGCCTGAAGGGTGACGTTGAGGTTTGCAAGAAGGAGTACATCGTCTGCCTTGGCTACAACCCTTGGGATGTCGTTCCTTACGTCAAGCCCACTGTCTGCAAGACTGTCACCTCCGGCTCCAACTCCAAGGGCGACACTGGCTACAACGGCAAGGGTGATACTGGTTACAACGGTTCCAAGTCTGGCTCTGAGGAGGAGTGCTGTGTTCAGTGCACCACTGTCTACGATGAGTGCTGCTCCATTGACGGCCACGACATTGAGACCTGCAAGAGCGAGTACACCGTCTGCCTTGGCTACAACCCCTTCGATGTTACCCCCTACGTCAAGCCTACTGTCTGCAAGCACGAGAGCTCCGGTTCCAACTCCAAGACCGGTGGTGACTCTGGCTACAACGGCAAGGGCGGCAACTCTGGTTCCAACTCCAAGACTGGCGGCGACAAGTCTGGCAGCAACAGCAAGTCCAACTCTGGATCTGACGAGGAGTGCTGTGTTCAGTGCACCACTGTCTACAAGGCCTGCTGTGACGCTTCTGGTGCTATCATCGAGACCTGCAAGGAGGCCTACTCTGTCTGCCTCGGATACAGCCCCTGGGATGTTACCCCTTACGTCGAGCCTACTGTGTGCAAGCACGGAAAGCCTTCTGGCGATGATGTTGTCATTGTCTCTGGCGGTGACCGTGTCCGCCCCGTTCTGGCTCTCATTGCCGTCGGTGCCTTCGCTCTGCTCTGTTAGTATTTCCCCCGCCCCCAACTCCATCGTCAACTCACACTAACGCCCTTTCAGAAATGCATTGTACCTGACCTGGTGCACGCGCAATTTTCGCTTCGAAGTTCTACTTACACTCCGTTGCATTTGGGGCTCCCGCGTCTTCACTTCTTACCTTCTTAGTGGGCAGCCTGTTCTGTGCAGTGGATGTTTACCTTATTATCTTTCATGATCTTATGTTTTATGGGTGCCTTTGTCGAGTATGTGGGCCTAAAATAGTTTACGATAGAAACGTATGTAATATCGACGACTGGATGGAGATTCTCTGTTTCGCGGTGGTCCTTGGGGCTTTGGGGAACGATTTGTATTCCATAGTCTTTAGACTCTGTGTTCAGAGTTCAATTTAATTCTCTGTCAGCTACTTTGCGTCTTTTGCGAATGGTGAAATGGCTGTGTCATGCAATTGCTTTGTTCATTTCTTTTTACTTTTCTCACGGTCTTTTCCCCCAATCCTAATCCCTGCTCAGAGTCTGCTAATGTAACTGTAACGCGTAACAAAGTCAATTCACCCTTTGTACACGAAGCATCTGACCACAAACTCCAGCGCAACGCTAAGCCAGTGGAGAAATGGAAGATTGGGGGAAACCTCGAAACTTGTATTCCCCGGATTTACTCAGAGTGCATGCGGAAAATATTAATCCACCAAGAACATGCCCTGACAGCGATCTAGAGGTGACTATAAATCGATCGATATAACCCTGCTATACTGATTCGAGTCAACTTCTATGGGGAAACGGCAATGGGCTTGAAACGGCCGAAACCAACAGCGGAGCTTTACACTCCGGGGGGCAGAGAAGCTAACCCCCAGATTGAAGTGGCATTGATCCTTGACAAAATAGCCTCGTATTTTCGTCAAGGCTTTTTCTCCACCAATCATGTAAAATGACTACCACTCTGAGTTTAAGGTTTAAGGCTGCACTCTACTCTACATGAGAATGCATCAGAAGATGCAAGTATCAGGGGTTTCGCACACGGCCATGATATATAAGTCCTCCTCCGGCCACTGTCACCTTCGCTTACCCATTGGCCTGCCTCGATCCCTTCTGACCTACACATCACCATGAAGATCTTTGCAACACTCAACTTCATCACTGCGGTGCTGGCCGCTAGCCGAACCACTGCACCCAGTGGATGTATCACGGTCAAGAAGGGAGGCCAATTCGGTACCATTCAGTCTGCGGTCAACTCTCTTTCGACCACTGCCTCGGGATCCCAATGCATCTTCATCGATCAGGGAACCTATAATGAGCAGGTTCTTGTTTCTGCGCGCAACGCCCAGCTGACCATTTACGGATACACCACCGACACAAGCGGCTATGCTGGTAACAAGGTCACCATCACAGCGAAGAAGAGTCAAGCAGATGGCCTCAACAACGACGGAACTGCCACGCTTCGCGTCAAGGCTGCAAACTTTAAACTATACAACGTCAACGTTGCCAACACTTATGGAAAGGGCAGCCAAGCTGTCGCTCTGAGCGCGTATGCCGATAGCGGATACTAGTAAGCATCATTTGGAGTATTTATTAAAGCTTTTCTGACTCTCTTATAGCGGTGTCGCTCTCACCGGTTTCCAAGATACCCTCCTTGCCAACGAGGGATACCAGTTGTACTCCAAGTGCATGATTGCTGGTGCCACTGACTTTATCTTTGGTCAGCGCGCGTCTGTCTGGTTCGAGAAGAACGACCTTCGCGTTGTTTCTGCCTCAGTCGGCTACATCACTGGTAAGTCTAGCAACAAAGAACTTCAGAGCATCACTAACGAAAGTAGCCAACGGCCGAGACTCTGACTCCAACCCGTCCAACTATGTCTTCAACAACTGCAACATCGCCGCTGCCGCCGGCAACAACGTCGCCAACGGCGCCTACTACCTTGGCCGACCCTGGAGACAATACGCCCGTGTGACATTCCAAAAGACCAGCATGAGCGCTGTTATCCACCCCGCTGGATGGTCGATCTGGAACAAGGGCGAAGAGAACACTGGTCACGTCCAGTTCAACGAGTTCGGCAACACAGGCGCTGGCTCTACCGGTGCCCGTGCTTCATTCTCTAAGAAGCTCAGCTCTGCTGTTTCTATCTCCACTGTCCTGACATCCAGCTACGCTTCCAAGGGCTTTTATGATGCTTCTTACATGTAAAAGAATCACCTATCGAGGGAGAAGCTAGGCTAGCAGATGCTCCTATTTGTGCGTTTTATCGCGAGGACGTCACTATTCATTGTACATATTGAATTCAAGTTGTTAACATAACTTGGTCGCATGAATAAAAATTTGATAAATTTTGAGTCCTTTAACTATTCAATCACATGTTTATGTGTCATGCTGAGTTTCATTATTACTTGTGTGGCTATATCACATAGTTAATATGAAACAAGACTCCGCAAACCCCTTGTCTACTGGAGGGATTTCCGACCAAGATTTTCCGCGAAACGATGAGAGATCGATGAGATCAGATCGTGAGAAAAAGAAAAGAAAAGAAACATATTTACTCTGGTTACTTGTTGTCTCCAGATGAGAGCCGAGTCTCAATCCACTGTGGTAGGTAGCTTAGACTGAAAGTGGCATAGTGATGCAGGATCCTTGTAAGTTTCTTGAGCAATAGAAATCGATCTAGTTGTTGTTCCAAGTAAGAGCAATTCATCAACAATGTATCTACGTCGCAGATAGTGGGATGGTGGTCGAAGATGAGCTCTGTTATGAAGGCATCACGACATCGACAACACAAAGCGACCGTGGTGTAGTGGTTAGCATTAACGCCTTCCATTCAAAAGGTAGCGTTAGAGAGGGGTTCGATTCCCTTCGGTCGCATTTCTTTTTCCTCTGGGATGCTGTATGTGTCTGTATTTATGTTTTGTCCATGGTAGGGGGCTGTTTTGATCGCTGTGAACACACGCTTCGTTATGTCTGTTGAGCGGTTGACCAGTAATTTTGGGTAGAAGACTTGCTCATCATTCGCTCCGTAGACCCGCTTTTATATGGCATATGTTATGTCGTCCAATGTCCTCGAAGCTGGGGGCCGCAACAATAATCACCCATGAACATGATCCAAACAGTCTGCTGGTTCCATGTCCCTGATTCCTTCTATGGATGATCTAACTTGTCTCAGTTAACTGATAACTATCCCACATTTGGCACAGCCTGATGGGACTGAATCTGACCGGACTACAATGGTAACGCTGGACTAATGTCTTGCCAAGTTGACATATGTGATACCACCACCTTTGGGTATGTGTCCATATCTCTCGAGTACGCATCGAGAACCAACTGGAAGTTATTCATGTCAAGAGGGACTTAACTCCCATGGTTTCCAAGTCTTCCGCAAGGGATTCTGTTAGTTGCGATATGGCGCAGTCTAGTCTCGGCGAAGCTCAAGTCAAGGCCAGTGCTTGTATCTGCCAACAAGAACATTATACCTTTCAAATGAATTGGCTTATAACTTATGATAATGACTACAAAGAATTACCATATACGGAAGGTGTCGATGTTGAAAGATATCTAGCCTCCGCCTTTCAACGACCAGACCCACTACGCCCAACCTCGACATCCGCCCTAGCAAGACATGATGTGGGCAGACCGAATTCTTTTTGTGAGAACGACACGTTTAGCCAGTCACCGTAATAGCGTGACTCTATTGAAAGCCACATTTTACAACCCCGGTTGGTTCATGCATCTCGGCTTGATCTAGCTTCGATATAGTCACGCCTTGGCTTAACATATAAACTACGATGCTCACAAGTGGGTTTACTACTGACATATAAACAAATCGATGTTCTACGGTGCGGGTAAAAGGCAACATTGATGAGTGTGACAAACTATTATCTAATGGTTACCCCATTTGAGCTTTATTGACTCCACCATATTCGCCTTTCAACGACAAGACTGTCAATCATCCCCAAACACCGAGAGTCTCCGAACATGATCAACTCTACTTATCAATCGTTCCGAGTCTCACTATGCCGTTTGGAACAAAACGAACAAAGACTTCTTTCGCTCCGCTTGTCCTCGTGGTTACTTGTTCTCGCTTTAGCAGAAGACTCTCCACCTAGACCATGATGGACTTGCACATTAAATCAGACCCTCAACAGGAGGCCCACGAGTCAGCACCCTCAACCAAGTCTTTCCAACACAGTCCCGAAGCCACGGGCACAGAACTTGAACGAGCTCTCCATGGCCGCCATCTCCAGTTCATCGCCATAGGCGCTGCCGTCGGCACCGGTCTTTTCATCGGAACAGGAAACGCCCTGGCGACGGCTGGTCCTGTATCGCTTCTCATTGCCTTTATCTTTGTTGGAACGCTCTTGTTCTCAGTTATGACAGCGCTTGGCGAAATGGCAGCATATATCCCTGTCGCGGGCGCCTTTACTACATACGCGACGCGCTTCCTCGACCCCACGTTTGGCTTCGCTATGGGCTGGATTTACTGGTTCAGCTGGTCAATCACTTTTGCTCTTGAATTAACAGCGGCTGGCTTGATCATCCAATATTGGGAGAAGGACCTTAGTATCGGAATTTGGATTACTGTGTTTTGGTTTCTCTTCACAGCAGCCAATTTCATGCCTGTCCGCTGGTTTGGAGAATTCGAGATGTGGTTCTCGAGCATCAAAGTCATCACGATCATCGGTTTTATCATATTTTCGATATGTGTCAACGCAGGTGTCGGAGACCAAGGATATATCGGGTTCAAATACTGGAAAGACCCTGGTGCGTTCAATGAGCACATCGTCGAGGGCGACATTGGACGATTTGTTGGATTCTGGTCTGTTTTGATCACCGCAGGCTTCAGCTATCAGGGGTCTGAGTTGGTGGCTATCGGAGCAGGCGAAACGAAAGATCCCCGGAAGACTATTCCCTCGGCAATGCGCTGGACCTTTTGGGGAGTATTTTCAATATTTATCGCCACAGTCTTCTTCCTTGGTCTGAATATTCCCTCAACCGAGAAAGGCCTCCTCAGTGGATCGCATGACGCCTCAGCATCCCCTCTTGTCATCGTCACCCAGCTGGCCGGAGTACCAATTCTTCCATCAATTCTCAACGCAGTGCTATTGACTGCTGTTTTGACTGCAGCCAACTCGGATGTGTATTCCAGCAGCCGAATCCTCATCTCGCTTGCCGACTCGGGCCATGCACCTAAGTTTTTGAAGAAAACAAATCGGTTTGGAACGCCATACAATGCTGTCGGTGTCTGTGCAGCTGTTGGGTTCTTGTCATTCCTCAACCTGTCAAACAATGGCACTGTTGTGTTCAACTGGTTCCTGAGCATTACCTCTGTTGCAGGGTTTATTGCCTGGGCTATCATTTCCCTCTGTCATATCCGGTTTATGAAGGCTCTTTCGCTTCAAGGCATACCTCGTACTGGCCTACCCTATGTCGCTCCTTTGCAGCCATATCTATCTTGGTATGGCTTGTTCTTCAGTACTTTGATCATAATCACTAGCGGGTTTGAGGTATTCATTGAATGGGATACCAGCAAGTTCTTCACCAACTATATTAGCTTGATTTTATTCCTCGTTATGGTTATTGGTCACAAGTTGATTTTCAGAACCAAGACGGTGCCGTTAAGCGAGATGGATCTCATTACTGGAAGCGAACTATAATTAGAGATCTAGATTCATGACATACATAAGAAAGAGTCCTTTTTATAGCCCGATTTATTTTTAACGCGTTTGATCTATCAACATCAGGAGTAGACAATCTATTATCAGCAATAATTATTTGAACGGGGTACTCTCTATAAATCTCCCCCAAACTATGTCTATCAACTTACAAAACTAGATACACGATAACGCTTCTCCCCTGTTACACCTTATTACTATATGATACTGACCACGCGTCATCAACAATCTCCCTTCAAACCTATTCGTATTTCTGTTGTCCGTCCTAGTGATAAGTGTCCACCAAGACTTTACAAGTGGAGGTCCTGGTACGGCACCACCAATCAACGCGACGCATCTAATGCCGAAGATCCCGTTGCTGAATAAGCAGATTGTCCCTGGTATCTTCCATCAGATCGGGTTTAGGCCTGTTCTTCTTGACAACAAGTCACAAACATCAAAGATCCTGCTAGACAGGACGGCATTGAGATGTTTGGTGGCGCGTTGAGTCAAATGATGGTACAGAAACAGCTGTTGCTGCTCAGTCTTGCCAGCATCTTTGTTCCCGCGGCCTCGGAAGCGTCGGGCCTAAATCGCTGTCCCGACTATGTTGCCAGTCATGGTGAGTTATATCGCGAATTCTTTGTTCACCAAGATTAATAAATATCGCAGCGCCTTTAGTATGGCTGCACCCGGAAGATCGCTTCATGCCGAGCGATCTCGCGGCTCACATCTCCAACACAATCCCCAAACTTGATGGACAGCCAATCAGCGGCCCATCTTCACTCGACCTAGAGAATCTGGGAGACCTCAATGGTTATGGAGGTGAAGAAGTTGCTCTCACTTCCAAGGAGGACCCTTTGACATATCCAACTTGGATTTTAGGCGAGGCGCCCGATGCCAAAGGGAAAATCCACAATTCTGTGCCCTGCGCTGTGATTTTGGTTGAGAAGAGCGATATAGATGTCGACGCTTTCTACTTCTATTTCTATTCATTCAACGAGGGACCAAATATCACTCAAGTCCTGGAGCCAATAAATCGCTTTATCGCAGGTGACCACTTATCAACCGGGATACACTTTGGCAATCATGTTGGAGATTGGTTAGTGAGCTTCGTACCGAAACAGAAACCGAACTGACATTTCGTCCCAGGGAACACAACATGGTCAGGTTTCACAACGGTACCCCCGTTGGTGTATACTATAGCCAGCATGTCGATGGCGTTGGTTTCAAGTGGGACAGCTCGAAGATCAACATTACTGATGGCAGAGTACGTGAACAAGAACCACCATTGCATCTTCGGGATATCCACTGACTGAAAACATAGCCTGTCGTCTACAGTGCCGCCGGTTCTCATGCCAACTATCCATCAAAAGGGTACGCCATTCCATCTCACTTGCTTGTAACCAATACTTATCATACCATAGGCATCAAATTCACAATGCAGCCTTGTTCGATTACTGCGATGAGGGCAAGATATGGGACCCCGTCCTATCGGCCTACTTCTACCGCTTTAACCCTGATACCACAACCATCACACCGATAGTCTCTCCTCTCCAGCCATCTGCGACGGAACCTGCTCAGAACCTGACCTCGTGGTTTGACTTTGTTGGTCACTGGGGAGATATCAGGTACCCAGACTCTGATCCACGTCAGAAAACAGTTCCGCACTTTGGCCTCAAGCGCTTCAACTCTGGACCCAATGGTCCACGTTTCAAGCATCTTGTTCGTAAAGGCCTGGTACGCGATCATCCGCGAATGACGGGCTGGAAAGAATGGGCCGTTAGTATTTTCATGGCGTGGTATCCGTGCTGTATCAGAGGCTGGAGATTATGGAGATCGTTGGGAATTATGGCTGTTGCGGTGTCGGTATTTGTACTTGCACTCATATTCGGAATTAGGAAGTATAAGACTTGGAGGCAGAGGATGGCCTACACCAAGCTTGGGGATGATGATATCGCTATGAATGAGCTGGGAAGGCAGGAAGAGTGTTTGGTATCGTCAGATTCCGATAGCGATGATGAGGATGACTATAGACGAGATAGATGCGAGGCGATGATGAGAGGATAGATAGATCGTTTCTTGCGTGCGATAGAAATTTCATTGTAGTATATAGTTTTTATCTAGACACCTCAATCACACCATGTCTCAGGTAGATCAAGAAGAAATCAACTGCACTGTCAGTTTTGAGTGGCAGGACAAACATCTAGATGTCTCACGACAGCAAAAAGACAAAAGATAACATACAACAGCGGGGATTCGCTGGTCGTCACCGACCCAACTACTAATCCGCCCCTTACCAGCTTGACTATGGGAGAGCGGACGGGATCCCGCATTTTCT